>NW_013530507.1:4268772-4272834 GCF_000836235.2 Papilio xuthus | reverse complement strand
CCGTCTTCACTTCACGACTATATTCGTAACAACTGTCAAAACGCCTTATATAAAGATGGTGCCTCGACCCCTCTCAAGCCCACCTGGCTCTGCTCTGATTGGTCGTTACTTAAATTACGATAATAATGACATTTAGTCTAGGAAAAACGTAACTTATAAAGTAAGATCAAATTAAAAGTTATTAGAAGCTTTTACAATATCAATAAACATTAAAAATTGCACACAATGCGTTAAACAGTAATTCAGTTGACAATGGCTACTTAATAACTTCCTACTTTAAATATATTGTTAGCTGAGGGTGGAACTTAAAAATAATGGTAGGGTGATGTCAATATAAGAGACCGCACCCTCATTTTCGGGCCACACTCGCCACCGAACACTGAAGCCAGCGGAAGCTCTGCCCGTTTGACTAGCCAAAATAATTAATCATTTTAACTGATAGTTGATTAAGTTAATGTTGTATTTTTAAATTATTTTAGTGTTAATTACATTTATTCAATTCTGTTAGTTTTCTTATTAATTCAAAAAGTACTGTAGTAGTGTATAAGAGATTGTTGTTTTAATTTTCCCTGCTTCTGATCCTTAAGATCAGAAGTGGAATAGTGAAACTCCCACGTCCTTGTTTGTACATCCTGATACGATGTGTTTCCATTGTTATTTCTTTAATTGGCTAGTCATACGATCAGAAACATATTTTTGGAAATTGTAACTATCCTTGTTTAAAAGGACAAATTAACCCTTAGTTTTCAGTGTTTCGTATAATATACGTAAGTAAGACGTGATGTGACGGTGTGATCAAGTTTTATAATGTCAACTTTGGTGAGTACGTTCCAATTGTTTTCTTCTCCGCTTTAAAATAACAAATAGAAGTTGTATTTGTTAGCTTTTTGTGTAAATTTTAGAATGGCTCAAATTTTAATATTTTGTCGTGTCTACCCAATACCCTTGATCAATTATTTACCGTAACTTGAATGCCCTGCTTGGAATAACGTCAATTTTATGTTTATTTGCTAAACATCTTCTTAATTAATAAAATACGTAAATAATTGCTCCATTTAAATGCTTTAATGGATTTAAATATTAATTTAATGCTCAAATTTTAATAATTTTTTTTAAGCAATTACTCAATAACTTGTCAATTTTTTGTCTACGTTATATTATACGTAACGCAATAATGATACAACGAAAAACGTATTCTAAATATCAAAAAAATGTTTATATTTTTAATAATAGCATAATTTAAAAATAATTTGATTTTTTAAGTTAGAACAATTTAGTTTTTAAAGTATATAACATGATAAATAAGTTGCTATATTTTATTTTTGAAATACAAATTAAAGGTGCCCTAAATAAAATTAATGATCTGTCACAAATTTAACTGCCATAAATCTACCAAATGTGTAAAATTTACAAGTCTTTTTCAGTGGCTTTCTTTTATATTGAAAGCCTAAATCAAAGAGTATATGGTCTATCTACACGAAATGTCACCACCTCAATCCTTGTATAAACTTTTTTTTACCGTCTATCTTATTATCTTTATGTTATACTCTATAATAATCTGTCAAAATCAAAAGTTTCAAACTTATATCAAAAGAAAAACAAAGTTTTATTTGCGTTTGTTTTTAAGTTTTCATATTATAATAGTAATTGACCAGGAAATTTTACATTCACGTCGGTAAATAATAAGAATAAGTTGAAAAAGAAGGTACATTACGAATCTCCTTGTGATTCTGACAATGATTGGACCGATTCTACCGGCGACTCAAAATACTCCGATTCGGATAGGTTGGTTAATTTATTTACGATTTATTAATTTCAGTAGTGAAAAAGTATTATTGCCCTTTGGTTTTATTTTAGTTCGGTTCCAGAATGGGATTCTGACGTAGGTGAAGATGGGGAGTTAGTTTTTATAAAAAATAATGCAAACAACGATGTGAATACTCCACTTTTGGAAAATTGCGAAACTTTTAAGTTAAGAAGTGACTTCAAGAGGGCTTCAACGCGAAGGTCCACTAAAGGTACTGTAGTGTATGCATAAACGTAGTGTTGTTTGTCTCGAGCGTACACGCCATAAGTACATGCCGGAGAGAGGGGACGTCAGTCGATGTCAGACCTTTGAGCCGGCAACACGTGTCGGTACGTGAACGAGCCAAATATAGCACAACGAATGCTACAGGTACGAAAACGTAAATGAACTAATTATTAAAGTTAATTTTAAAGTACCTGAGAGAACCACAGTCTCGAAACTGTTTTACTGTCCTTTGGTTACCTGTGTACTTTTTGTTATAGCTTATTGTATAACTAATTTTATTGTATACATTTCAGGTAGAATTTTCAAATCTTTAAAAAGCCGCAAGGCAAAATATGACAATGCAAGTAGCAAAATTAATGAATTCGAAAGTTCAGTTACCAAATATTCTTTAGAAGATAATAATAAATTTGTTATCATACAGGTAAGAAAACATTCTTAATAAACCACAACTTTGTTTATTTGATAAAGACAATTTTTAATATGTTTTTTTGTTAATATAAATTACAGGTTAGCAAGAATATGATATTTAACAGTGAAAAGAACTGCCAAATAGAGAAATTATTTGGTATGAGTTTAGAGACTCATATGGACGGAAAGACATTAATTGTTGCAAATTTCTTAACAGAAGCTAAAGCAATATACATTCCACGAGTCAAAGTAGGTTATTACCTAGTAAAAATAAATGGAATTGAAGTAAACTCTTACAACATCAATATTATGCTACAAGGAGTAATTGAAGACATTGAAAGTCCAAAACTAACATTTCAAGTAGTAACTGGAGGATTTAATATTGATCTTGTTAAGTTACTAACATTAAAAAATTCTCCGGAAAATTCTCTAACTCAGCTTTTGAAAGATTTGATGTGTTCTGTTCTGTACATATGTTGTAATGATATTGAGTATCAGAGTAATGATAAATGAGTACTTTATTGCTACCCTTGGCCATATAATCAAAACTTTATAATACAAGAGGGGCTTATGTGACACTTAATCATTTGGCCCCTAAATCATTGGGTACTAGTGAACCAGTAGTATCAACTGTCCTTTACAACAATACTTTAATTAATGTCACTTACGCATCTCATTTTAGTGATCTACTTTTACTGGTTGTACCTAACAAGAATTTAGATCTTTTTTGCGCTAAAAAATTAATAGGTTATGTTGTAAAAATCTTGGAATTCCTTTATGGGTCATTAAAATCCTGTTTTACAAAACCTAATAATGTAGATAAGCTAGACGGTTTGTTTTCTCGTATTTTCGTTCATTTATTGTTAATATAATTAAAATAATTTGTCTAAGAACTTTTTTCTTTAAATTTTCAGACGGATGATGTTGAAAATTTTCAAAGGCTGTACACTGTAATCGGAGCATGTCTATACTATTCTGGACACTTGTTAAGTTCACATATATGTGATGAGGACTTAGTAGAAATTAATGCGTATTTAAAATTTAACAGTATATTAAGGCTTAGCACTGAAAAGGAGTTGGACAAACTTGTTATGTGGAAGGAAGTTTTTATCAAAGAACATAGAGGTCAGAATAAAAACGACAGAAATGAGAATAAGTAAACTTGAACTTTTTAATTTTTTTTTTTGTTGTGTTGTCCAATTCTTTTTTTTTTAATGTAGAATACCAGATGGGCGTTGGTTTCTTTTGATCGTTGGTAAGGGTCATTTTATATTAGCCACCCTTATGGAAGCAGGTGGATGTACAGAAGATGTAAGTAATTATTGTTAGTTAATTTTTCTGACTCTAATTTTTCCTTTTTTGTTCTTCTATCAGTCAATCTGTATGGATTCATAACAATGTTGCTTGGCATGTTGTTTACAAACATTGCTTATCAAGGAATATTCTTAAACTTTTTTCTCTTCTATCAATATCTTTGTGTATAAATATTAGTGATTTTCTTTAAATTGTTTGTTTTACAGGCGATAGGTGTAACATCCCCATCTCCATTTTACGTGGAGGAATGTGAAAGCTGTTTGGAACTGCTTTACGAAGTGGGACTGCATAAATATTTGACTACCTGG
>NW_013530507.1:4263694-4266747 GCF_000836235.2 Papilio xuthus | reverse complement strand
GTTCAGAAAATAACTTGTAGCAAACATCCGTCCATGTAAACATTCGCATAAGTAAGATTTTTTTATTCTGTCAAAGAAAAAAATGATATTTGTTTTAATTATTTACTCTTATTTACTATAATTTTTATGAATCTTATGTAAACTTACAATTGAACATGGACACTATAATACAATGTTATTTTGATTTTTTTCACAGATTTAAAAAGAACCATGCGCCATCAAATCCGTTAAATAAAATCCTAGTGGCAGTCAGAGAGTATGGCAGCTTGTTTGAAGTACCTCCTGATGTTCTCATTCAGTGTGGCATCAATAAAAAAAATTGTGAACCCTTTCTGTTTTGGGTTGTCGGGTAGGAATTGTCTTCTATTATTATTATCAGACTAGGAAGAGGAAGCATATGTACGACTTAGGCGTTTTTATTTTTAATATATTTTTTAATGAAATGCTTAACATTTAATGTCTTGTCCCAGTGTTTATAACTTTTCTTTCATCATCATTTAAATTATAAGAATAAGCTTTACAGATATAATTAACTACAAAGGAAGAACATTGTATGAACAACTTATCAATTTTTAATACTTTCTGTTTTTAGGTGTGAAACAAGTATAAGGCAGTAGAAAACATAATCAATGGATTCACAGAAATAGAATTTGAATAAAGATAAAATTTTACATTCTATTCATATTTAAAAGAACTAAGTGTTGAACTAGAACTTATGACCTTTTGCCGATTGCTGAAAAGTAAATTTACAACAAAAATTGATGAAAATAACATAAAAGTAAGTACAAGACATATGCCAAATTCTACTTTTTTTTAAATTGGCTTGATATTTAGTATAAAATGGTTTGCTCAAAACATGAGAAAGATTCAATAATAAAAATTAACTTAAACATTATTTAGGTTGTGTGTAGAATATCTCTATTATTGTTTCAAATATTGTAGATCAAACTGTAAATTGGTCATGTCATGACAAGTTTTTCAAACTAATTTGATTTATGATTCTATCATAGACATTTCACAAAAATGGGCAGGCAATAAAAGTTCCTATAAAAACCTATAAAAACTAATCATCATTTTTACATGGTTTGTGAGTTCCATCATTGTATTGAATTTCAAAGAAGTTTTGTAAGTAAATGGGGAGAAATCTATATAATCAAAGAAAACCAGTTTTTTCTAATAAGGTATGTAATTAGGTGAAAAGCAATAATTAAATTGATTATGTTGTAGACTTGAACCAATTAATTACCATTTCATACTGTTGCAGATGAATGATTGCACCTCTTCAAGTTCTACAGAATTATTAAATGAAGGAATCTGCTTCAGAATTACTGACTGCATGTCGCTGCAACATCTGTGTTACAAAGTTTGATTGCTTGAAATATTGTAATTCTAAACTAAATTTTGAAAAATAACTTATTATATGGAGTAGTTTAACCGCAAATCTAAAAAAGAGTCACCATGTTGCAGGAAATGCTAGTAACTATATTAATGTCAATATTGATATATAGATGTGTAACCTATACATTATTTATATTATAATTTAGTGTTTTATATTAGTTTGATGTTAATATTATGACAATTTTTAAAAATATGTATTAGACTTTAATATAAAATATACACTAATATGATAAGATTTTCTCGAAATTGGGAAATGCAGTGTATAGAAAATAAAAATATACTAAAATATAGAGAATTAAGTATCAAGTACAAAACATTAAAAAAAAATACCATTTAGTGAAAAATCTGAAACAAAATTAATTTATTAAATTTGGATTTTACAAATATCACAACATATCACAAGATATATAATATCTTAAACTTTTTTTGAACTAAGTAATAAAAAATAAACATAGATTGTATACAATTTTCTTACAAGTAATTTAAATTTCAACACAGGTACTTTTCCCCAAAATGATGCCTCCTAAGCTCATTATTCTTCCTCGTTAAGGAATCTATAGGTTACACATCTATGGAGAATAGTAATAACAAAAGAGTTAAAATGTGGAATCCTTAGGTTCATGATAATTTTATGAATTTATTTGAGAAGTAAAACTTAAATATTGTATTCTATTTTTACAGTACATAATATTTAACATGACTTGTACATTTGCAATGTTTTGATAGGAAAAGTTTGGATTAGGGGACTATTTGGAGCGTCGGCAGTGCAGTTGGCGCTTGACCGGATCATATTTTACATATCCAGGTATGATCTCTGCTATATAGTAATGAGTTCTTCGAATTTCATGATAACATTCATCCGACATTCTTACTGTAATTACAAATTGCATACAACTGCATAGAAATTCAAAGATATGTGTGAAGTCAACCAACCCTTACTGACTCTTCGTTGTTGAATAAGACCTAGTCGCATTCTTGAGGGTAGGCTCCGAGCTCCTCTGTGGAGTATAGTGTGTCCGTATAGTGAGCTTGATGATGACGATTTGTTTTGCTTCAATGCATATTGTCTTGTTAGCAATTTTCTAAATATTTTACCAACAGATAGGAGCTAATATCTTTCCAGTGTTATTCTATTTCTCCCGACGAGAGTGGCACTACTACTCCAGTTCTATCAGAAAATATGATCTATCAAATAAACAAACTGGAACAAATAAGCATTTATCAAAGTTGGGGTATTTTGTTGGTGAACTAAACAATAATGGTATTATTACGAAAGCAATGAGCATTATGTTGCGTTCTTAAAATATGTTCGCTTTAGTCGGAAGATTAAATCAAGTTGCAATTAACGAAATTGTTTTATTTTTCCAAAATTGTTTTCCCTCGAATAATACTTTCAAACGTCTAAAAGGAAACTGACAGATTGATTTTTTTTAGGTTGGTAGCAACAAGTCTATTGTTCATAATATTGCTAGCATTGAAAATGTCAATTTTTATTCTAAGTTTGTGTATCTAATTAGTCAAGAGTCCCGTCCAGGCACGCGAAACTCTATTAGTCTATGGTACAAATTGAACGCAAACGGAGATCCTCCATCTTGAAAATTGTGTCTATCCCACTCATAAGTTTCTCTATAATTTTTGGGCTGTTTAAAAAAAAA
>NW_013530507.1:4261798-4263215 GCF_000836235.2 Papilio xuthus | reverse complement strand
AACTCCCACGTCCTTGTTTGTACATCCTGATACGATGTGTTTCCATTGTTATTTCTTTAATTGGCTAGTCATACGATCAGAAACATATTTTTGGAAATTGTAACTATCCTTGTTTAAAAGGACAAATAACCCTTAGTTTTCAGTGTTTCGTATAATATACGTAAGTAAGACGTGATGTGACGGTGTGATCAAGTTTTATAATGTCAACTTTGGTGAGTACGTTCCAATTGTTTTCTTCTCCGCTTTAAAATAACAAATAGAAGTTGTATTTGTTAGCTTTTTGTGTAAATTTTAGAATGGCTCAAATTTTAATATTTTGTCGTGTCTACCCAATACCCTTGATCAATTATTTACCGTAACTTGAATGCCCTGCTTGGAATTACGTCAATTTTATGTTTATTTGCTAAACATCTTCTTAATTAATAAAATACGTAAATAATTGCTCCATTCAAATGCTTTAATGGATTTAAATATTAATTTAATGCTCAAATTTTAATAATTTTTTTTAAGCAATTACTCAATAACTTGTCAATTTTTTGTCTACGTTATATTATACGTAACGCAATAATGATACAACGAAAAACGTATTCTAAATATCAAAAAAATGTTTATATTTTTAATAATAGCATAATTTAAAAATAATTTGATTTTTTAAGTTAGAACAATTTAGTTTTTAAAGTATATAACATGATAAATAAGTTGCTATATTTTATTTTTGAAATACAAATTAAAGGTGCCCTAAATAAAATTAATGATCTGTCACAAATTTAACTGCCATAAATCTACCAAATGTGTAAAATTTACAAGTCTTTTTCAGTGGCTTTCTTTTATATTGAAAGCCTAAATCAAAGAGTATATGGTCTATCTACACGAAATGTCACCACCTCAATCCTTGTATAATCTTTTTTTTACCGTCTATCTTATACTCTATAATAATCTGTCAAAATCAAAAGTTTCAAACTTATATCAAAAGAAAAACAAAGTTTTATTTGCGTTTGTTTTTAAGTTTTCATATTATAATAGTAATTGACCAGGAAATTTTACATTCACGTCGGTAAATAATATGAATAAGTTGAAAAAGAAGGTACATTACGAATCTCCTTGTGATTCTGACAATGATTGGACCGATTCTACCGGCGACTCAAAATACTCCGATTCGGATAGGTTGGTTAATTTATTTACGATTTATTAATTTCAGTAGTGAAAAAGTATTATTGCCCTTTGGTTTTATTTTAGTTCGGTTCCAGAATGGGATTCTGACGTAGGTGAAGATGGGGAGTTAGTTTTTATAAAAAATAATGCAAACGACGATGTGAATACTCCACTTTTGGAAAATTGCGAAACTTTTAAGTTAAGAAGTGACTTCAAGAGGGCTTCAACGCGAAGGTCCACTAAAGGTACGAAAACGTAAATGAAC
>NW_013530507.1:4258469-4260905 GCF_000836235.2 Papilio xuthus | reverse complement strand
AGAGTAATGATAAATGAGTACTTTATTGCTACCCTTGGCCATATAATCAAAACTTTATAATACAAGAGGGGCTTATGTGACACTTAATCATTTGGCCCCTAAATCATTGGGTACTAGTGAACCAGTAGGATCAACTGTCCTTTACAACAATACTTTAATTAATGTCACTTACGCATCTCATTTTAGTGATCTACTTTGTACCTAACAAGAATTTAGATCTTTTTTGCGCCAAAAAATTAATAGGTTATGTTGTAAAAATCTTGGAATTCCTTTATGGGTCATTAAAATCCTGTTTTACAAAACCTAATAATGTAGATAAGCTAGACGGTTTGTTTTCTCGTATTTTCGTTCATTTATTGTTAATATAATTAAAATAATTTGTCTAAGAACTTTTTTCTTTAAATTTTCATACGGATGATGTTGAAAATTTTCAAAGGCTGTACACTGTAATCGGAGCATGTCTATACTATTCTGGACACTTGTTAAGTTCACATATACGTGATGAAGACTTAGTAGAAATTAATGCGTATTTAAAATTTAACAGTATATTAAGGCTTAGCACTGAAAAGGAGTTGGACAAACTTGTTATGTGGAAGGAAGTTTTTATCAAAGAACATAGAGGTCAGAATAAAAACGACAGAAATGAGAATAAGTAAACTTGAACTTTTTTAATTTTTTTTTTTATGTTGTGTTGTCCAATTCTTTTTTTTTTTAATGTAGAATACCAGATGGGCGTTGGTTTCTTTTGATCGTTGGTAAGGGTCATTTTATATTAGCCACCCTTTGGAAGCAGGTGGATGTACAGAAGATTTAAGAAATTATTGTTAGTTAATTTTTCTGACTCTAATTTTTCCTTTTTTGTTCTTCTATCAGTCAATCTGTATGGATTCATAACAATGTTGCTTGGCATGTTGTTTACAAACATTGCTTATCAAGGAATATTCTTAAACTTTTTTCTCTTCTATCAATATCTTTGTGTATAAATATTAGTGGTTTTCTTTAAATTGTTTGTTTTACAGGCGATAGGTGTAACATCCCCATCTCCATTTTACGTGGAGGAATGTGAAAGCTGTTTGGAACTGCTTTACGAAGTGGGACTGCATAAATATTTGACTACCTGGTTCTCATCAAACACATTACCACAGGTTGAAACAACTCCTGAATACTTGACAAAGTATGGCAGGAAAATGAGGGATTGTAAGTTTGTGATTATCTTTTACCCGCGCCACCGTCCGTTTATTATTAGTTCAATGAAAGTAAGGCAAGGATTGTTATTCTCAGCCATCTCAGTATAAAATAGAAGTCTAAACTTTTTTATTTTCTTTTAGCTCTAAAATCGGACAACTTTAGGAGCACTACACTGAAATTATCTAAATCTCAGCCGGATTTAAAGCGACGACATAACTCGTCTGATCAAATTAACTCAGTAATTAGTTCAAGTGATAATCCTATCAACAACTATCATAGTATGAGTCATCATAGCCTTTACAATCAATGGTATAACGGCTCACAGAAGAATTACAGACATTCAAGTAATTTAGACATCAGTTATTCGGAAGATTCTAATAGCTTGAAGAGCAACAGGTATGTTTGATGAGTATTTTATAGTTGTGTTCTTCGAGACTATGTTGTACATCCGTTCCGGAGATATTTTCTGACAAACATCCAACCATCCATCTAAACTTTCACATAATATTATTATAATAAGAAGAACTCGTAATGAGATATTAAGTGATGTTGCCATCTGCAGCAATATGGCAGTGGAATTGCCAGAAGAAAAAAAGATGTAGATAAGGCAAATAATACAAGAGAAGGGATAAAGCTTTGATTAAATATTATGTGTAAATTTTAATGTTGATGACATTTAATTTTTTGTAGTGAAATAACTGAGGAGCGTGTGACCGGGCGGCGAGCGGACAGAGAACATAAAGGTCGCCGTGACTCCTCTGGATCTGATTCTGACTGGGACAGACAGGTGAGGATGTTTATTAAATCGACAAGGCGAGCAGAGTATAGCAGATTTATAAGATTAAAACATTGCATGTTCTTATTAAGTACGAGTGTAAAAAACTGCCTGGTCTCCGCCCTGGTCTGTGTGAACAAAGCCTTTCATTGTGTACTTAAAATATATAAATAGATTATATTTTAATAAAAGTCTAAGCGTAAAGTCTAGTAGCTTTTTAAGTTTTTTTTTATTTGAGATCGGATTTGTAGTTTTTTTGCCAAAATTGACAATAAAATGTCATCATATATAATTTTCAGGATGGGAGTAGAACTAGCGGGAATATGACTATATTATGAATATATTATATGACAGATATAAGAAAAAGTTTATTTAAACGTTACACGCCGATAGAAAAAAATAAAAATCGTAAAAATACTTTTGGTCGTAATTTGAATTATATATCCTGAATTTTTATTTTGGTTACTTTTTTC
>NW_013530507.1:4255987-4257387 GCF_000836235.2 Papilio xuthus | reverse complement strand
TCTAAATAACATAAAAGGTAATGCTTTATAAAACCGAATCAAGCCAAATTTCCATTACATATGTCTTAAACGATAGGGAATATTCTTACACTGTTTTGGAAGTTTTTTTTTGGATTCGTAACTTAAGTGGAAAAAAAAACAAGAAAACTACATAGGGTAAGTTAAGTTTGGAACAATAGAAAAGCGCAGGATAAGTAAAGCTAGGTTTATAACATGTAATAAAACACCAAAAGCAAACTGAAAAGGTTAGGTTTGGAACATTTTTAATACCATAAAAAAACATCGAAAAAGCGAAAATATTTTCTATTATAACACGTGATTTTATAAAAATTGTGAGTGTCAGCATACCTGTTACAAAACTGAAAACATATGAAACAATTTTAATATCTTAATGAAATAAATTAAGACCCCGAAAAAAAATCTTCATAGCAATATATTCATCTTCAGCAATCTTCATAGCAATAATACTCATTATGATCATTTCCTAAAGTTTAAAATTGATTTTATGAAAACTTGGTTTGATTCGCTGTTGTAAAGTTGTTCCAAATAATATTATTATTCAAATGTTAAAAGACTTTGTTTATTGTTGTGTTTGGGTTGGACTTTAAAATGGGAGTGTGACTCGCTTTCCAATGACAAATTGACCGAAATTTATTATTATAAAGTACACATCTTTAGGTTTGTTTATAATAAAATTATGAATAACATCAACAATATGTGATTTAATAAAAATAAAGATATCTGTAATAGTTTATTTTTCTATTTAAACTAAGTTACCAGCAGTTACATCCAACCTCTGAAGTTTTTGTAACTTATTAAATTATAAGAATAAGCTTTACAGTTATAATTAACTACAAAGGAAGAACATTGTATGAACAACTTATCAATTTTTAATAATTTCTGTTTTTAGGTGTGAAACAAGTAAAAAGCAGTAGAAAACATAATCTATGGATTCACAGAAATAGAATTTGAACAAAGATAAAATTTTACATTCTATTCATATTTAAAAGAACTAAATGTTGAACTAGAACTTATGACCTTTTGCTGATTGCTGAAAAGTCAATTTACAACAAAAATTGATGAAAATAACATAAAAGTAAGTACAAGACATATGCCAAATTCTACATGGTAAGTGGTAAATATTAAGTATTAATAATAATTCCCAAAGCACATATTTCCAGCAATTATTTGAACAATTTTAACCTTTTAAATTGGCTTGATATTTAGTATAATATGGTTTGCTCAAAACATGAAAAAGATTCAATAATAAATATTAACTTAAACATTATTTAGGTTGTGTGTAGAATATCTCTCTATTATTGTTTCAAATATTGTAGATTAAACTGTAAATTGGTTATGTCATGACAAGTTTTTCAAACTAATTTGATTAATGATTCTAT
>NW_013530507.1:4193789-4255294 GCF_000836235.2 Papilio xuthus | reverse complement strand
ATATCACAACTTATTATATATCTTAACTTTTTTTGAACTAAGTAATAAAAAATAAACAGATTGTATACAATTTTCTTACAAGTAATTTAAATTTCAACACAGGTACTTTTCCCCAAAATGATGCCTCCGAAGCTCATTATTTTTCCTCGTTAAGAAATCTATAGGTTACACATCTATGGAGAATAGTAATAACAAAAGAGTTAAAATGCGGAATCTTTAGGTTCATGATAATTTTATGAATTTATTTGAGAAGTAAAACTTAAATATTGTATTCTATTTTTACAGTACATAATATTTAACATGACTTGTACATTTGCAATGTTTTGATAGGAAAAGTTTGGATTAGGGGACTATTTGGAGCGTCGGCAGTGCAGTTGGCGCTTGACCGGATCATATTTTACATATCCAGGTACGATCTCCGCTATATAGTAATGAGTTCTTCGAATTTCATGATAACATCCATCAGACATTCTTACTGTAATTACAAATTGCATACAACTGCATAGAAATTCAAAGATATGTGCGAAGTCAACCAACCCTCACTGGCTCTGCATTGTTGAATAAGACCTAGTCGCATTCTTGAGGGTAGGCTCCGAGCTCCTCAGTGGAGTATAGTGTGTCCGTATAGTGAGCTTAATGATGACGATTTGTTTTGCTTCAATGCATATTGTCTTGTTAGCAATTTTCTAAATATTTTACCAACAGAGAGGAGCTAATCTCTTTCCAGTGTTATTCTATTTCTCAAGACAAGAGTGGCACTACTACTCCAGTTCTATCAGAAAATATGATCTATCAAATAAACAAACTGGAAAAAATAAGCATTTATCAAAGTTGGGGTATTTTGTTGGTGAACTAAACAATAATGGTATTATTACGAAAGCAATGAGCATTATGTTGCGTTCTTAAAATATGTTCGCTTTAGTCAGAAGATTAAATAAAGTTGCAATTAACGAAATTGTTTTATTTTTCCAAAATTATTTCCCTCGAATAATACTTTCAAACGTCAAAACGGAAATTGACAGATTGATTTTTTTTAGGTTGGTAGCAACGTAGACTTGTTCATAATATTGCTAGCATTGAAAATGTCAATTTTTATTCTCCGTTTGTGTATCTAATTAGTCAAGAGTCCCGTCTCTTATTTTATATACTCTTTGGTCCCGTCTCTTATTTTATATACTCTTTGGTTAATTTGCTAATGTGATTGAACGTATTAATTTAAATAGTAAGGACTACTTTCTTTCTTTCAAACTTAAATGAGCATTCGTATCAATGTCGAAAAAGCTGTTATAAGATGCTTGCGGGATTCAGCTGTAAAACTGTCATAACAAAGGATTTGTAAACGATACTATTCTTAAAACCGTTCATGGTTCCGTTTCCTCTTCACTTGCTGTCAAAATTTGAGATTTGTTTACATTTCAAGCTTAAGATATTCCTTTGAAAAAAGGATGGCTGTAAATCCCATTAAATATTTAAGTAAAGATTTAATTAATAAACCAACACCTCTGGACGTGTGGCTACAAGGAACTATTGAACAAACTGTGGGTAATGATATATTAATAATCTCAGATAATTTTGGAAAAGTGAAAATAACAAAATTGGAATCGGCTGATGGAGTCGTGGATACCAAGAGTTTATGCAAAGTTAAGTACAGCATATCAATTCATTTTAATAATATTCCTTTAGAACTACAGAAACACAGAACTCATGTTCTTGCTTATTTAAAAACATGCATAATTCCGCTAGTATTATATGTTTATAATTGGTACATTTCTGTCTACAGGCACATATTGTTGCATAATAGGTGTGGCAGTAAACACTAAAGGTCTTCCAGAAGTTCAGGCCACTAAATTTATAGACCTTAGTATGCAGCCTCAAATGAAAATGTCTTGGGAGACTGAAGTACAAGAAGCACAATTACTAATACAAGGAAAAATTTTACCTACAGTCAAATAAAAACAGGTAACGTGTTTAAGAGCAGTGTGATGAGTGAAATGACAGAAGAAATATGTTTTGGAGAACAAAAGCTTCGTTTTGGTGACCATATGTGGGTGGGACAGGTGGGAAGGGCAGGGAGATGACAATGAATTAAATAAAATATTTTTTTTATAAAACAAAGTATATTTCCCCAACCTCTACAAATATAATCTGGAATGAAGTATATAAAATATTTATTTTTACCTTTATTTAAACTGTGGATACATTCACATAAATGATATTAAATCTCTAAATAATTATTTTAACTTTTATTTGAATGTATGAGTAGTGCAAACTCATTGTGACAATAATTTTTGCATTATTACTAATTAAAGTTCTTGCATTTTATTAACTCATCATATAAAAATCTAGTAACATTCATATCTATCATTTTTCTCTCAATTTAAAGTGTATAAATAATTAAAAACATATATGTAAATCATTATTTAAATCAAAATATATAACATATACTACTTGCAATATAAATTTCAAATAACCAACAAAATTGTTATTACAAAATGCCTATGTAAAATGCCTTTATTACATGCACTATACAATAGATGTAGATCTTGAACACATATTAATGAAAAATTTAATGTATATCATCGGTTTTTAATCAAACTATTAACAATAAGTCACAAAATTGTAATGTACAATTGGGTAATCTTGCGCTGTTTGACCTATAAGCAAACAGTTGTTCAAACATTGTGTACACAATGATACAAGGATGTATTATTATCAATAACCAATTAGATGCACCTTCAAATGTGTGTACAATAAAAGTCAGTCAGTGATACATGTCTTATTGCTTTTTGTTTACTTAACTCATTGCTAATTAATTCTTTATTTGTACGAAAAGGTGGAGTTTGTCTCGTTTCAAGAGACAAGGCAATGTTTCTGTATGTAGCATCCGCAGATTTTCATTTTCATTTTGTGGACTTTAAAATGTCTATTTAATTTGGACCGACTTAAGGTTTTTTTTTATTTTTAGGCTAGCTAACAAAACTGTTTGTGATACCACACCATTATACCTATATAATAACCAAAATTACATAATGAATTTACCTTATATCTATTGTGTTATATTTTGAATGTAAATATTGGAATTAACAACCCATATAGTTATTTATAGTTTGGATCCGGATTTTAAAAGAGGTCCCAGTTTCTGAGCGAGCATTAAGTTGCCTGCAATCTTCAGCTTGCCCTTCAAGAATGCGGTTTGTGGGTTGAGGGTACCGGATGCTAAAGCTATGAGGTCTTCATCCGATAATGTCATAGTTGTATCCGGCTTACCACTTTTTGGTGCACCTTCATGGACTAAACCAGCCTTTAGGTCCAAAGCTATATGAAAAAAAAAAACAATATAATAAGTACAGTAAACACTTTGCCTATTTAAATTAAGGATCAACAGTTATTGGTAAAATAATGTTGTCCCCACTGCCCAGCAGAAAAAGGATATTCTTCCTTCTATCCCATCTTTTTTCAAACATATTTCCTGTCCCCACCCTTTTATAAATAGAACATATTAAATAATAATTTTAATACTTACTCCATTGCTTCACAGTCTTTCCATTCTCAGTAATATTGTAGAGGAAGACAGCTCCAATAGATTTAGCAAGTGATGGATTAGCTTTGACTTGTTCATCAATCTTTGCGAACAGTCCATCACTTTTCAAGGCAGATGATGATTGTTGACTGGGAGCAGCCGATGCTGCGGTATCACTCTTAACAACTTTCTTAAGATCGACAAAAGCACCTGAATTAAAACAATATTTGTAATTAATATGCAAGTATGTTGATTGCTATATGAAATTTTTAATTCTGGCATACTACGAATAAACAAAGTTATGAAATGTTAAATTTTACCTGAAATAACAACATTGCCGGTTTCCTTAGTCTTTGTCTGGAAATGTACACGTGTACCCTCCACCCACATCTCAGTGACGAGAGTCTGTCCCGGGAGCACCGGCTTAGCGAAACGTGCCTTCACTGCCTTCACCAGAGATGAATCGTTACCGCCATATCTACGGAATTAAAAATAATATGTAGGTTTTGTTGTATTTCAACATGATCTCTGCCAGCATGCTTGTTCTTGAAGTTTACTTAAATATTTTAGTAGCACTGGATATCTTAGGAATTAATGATTGTAATGGAGTTTGTCTCGCATAGCACAAAGCAGTTTTTCTGTAAGTGAAACACTGCGAAGAGTCCTGACTGTACCCAAGTTCATTTTTACCATCACCTGTATCACTTTGCAAGTATTTTAATTTGTTAATTATGATTTTTTAAGAAACACTATAGTTAAATGTATTATCATAAAGTTTTCATAACAGGCGATTTCATATTTATTTTGTCTTGCAAGTGCATTTATAAGTATAAATGGAAAATAAATGATTGTCATAACACTTACTTGGCTAGAACATGTCTTACGGAGAATCCGAGTGAAGCAAGGCCGTGTAAGATCGGCTTCTGATGTCCTGCAGCTGTCGCTACGTTGGGGTCGATGTGCAACGGGTTCAGATCACCTGACAATCTGAGTTAAATAATTTTATAATGATTATATTCCAGTACAACGATACTGACGGTTATTTCTACTTCTGAGTGTTCCCGTGGTTTTTACGTTAAAGTATACAGACGACCAAAAATTTTTTTTTGATCATTGACACCTGTGTTTTTCGATTTAAAATATATTAGAACATTTACTAAAATAGTGTTTCGAAAGTGTAATATTAACCTGTAGAGTGCCGCTTGGTCTTCGCTAGTCTTCTGCTCAACGACGGCATCAGGCGCTCGCTTGGGCGCGGCGGCCACGTTCACCGCCTTGTTGCTGTTACGCGGACCTCCGAACCCTCCCTGACCCAGCACGAAGATGTGCTGCTGAGTGCGCAATACCAAACTCTTGTTCTGGAATATCTCACCTAAGGAAATATTTGTGATGTGCAGAATTAAAAAAAATAGCCGATAACATGCCCGCACACATCAGCTACCTTCCAGGGAAAGTCCCGTCAAAATCGGTCCCGCCGTTCCGAAGATTACCCAAAACAAACGTGGCTTGCAGACAGACAAACAGACAAAAATTTAAAAATCGGTTTTTCACTGTAGGTAAAGTAACACATACACGAAATACTTTTTTTTATTTTGATATCAGATACATACAGAGAAATTTTATCATGTGTTTATACTAGCGGTCGCCCGCGTCTCCGTCTGCGCGGAATTAAATAAAAAACTTAGTAACCTCTGTGTTCTTCCAGATTATGTTCTACATATATGCCAAATTTCAGCAAAATCCATACAGCCGTTATGGAAATACCTTCTAACAAACATCAGTTCATACGTCCATACATTCGCATTTATAATATTAGTAAGATAAGATACTGACTGTTGACAATGGCCACAGCACTTGATCCCTTGTCGAGGATATCAACCACGTAGTTACGTATTGTGAACTCTCCCTCAGTGCCGGGGAAATCGCTCACAAACTCAATATATTGTTCACCGTGGAGGATCTAAAACAATTTTTATTAAACTATTAATATTATTATTTTACTAGATTAAAGACTTTATCCTAAATAAAACGTAGTCTCGTAGCTATTTCTGACTATTCTCTTGTCCATTTAGTCGTTCTGCACTTTCATCTACCTTAAATGGATAGAGTGGACGTAAGCAGGATATTTTCCCTACCCATAACCTTCTCTGTCTAGTCAAATTTCCCTCCCCAACCCTTTCTTATAATCAAAGAGAATTAGAATTTGGCGTGTTCTTCGCTATCTTTTCATACTTACGTTAGTAAAATCTGCATGCTTTCCTGGTGGCATTGACTTGCCAACAACGGGCGACTCCATCACCATCCCCGGTAATATAAAGAAGGTTGGCAATGCGGAAAAGTTTTCATGGCTCTCGTACAAGAATTTCAAATCGCTAGCATTAACGACGGAAGCTCCAACTAGAAAAATAAATAGTGTTTTCTTAGTAAATATGTTGCCGGCTCGACGTCACCGGCACGCTGCGTAGTGCCCTCCTCCACAAGTTGCTATGTTCCGCTACACCTAACATTGAGTTATGCGTAGCGACTCGCGCGAAGTTAAATACCGCCAAAATATCTGACAACTACTGTACTTACTGAAAATAACGTGTTTATTAAAAAAAAACATGTAATGTCATGAGTCGCGATCATACGGCCTGAGAAAAAACAACTTTAAAGAATAAAACTGTCAAATTCTGTATGACACAGAGTGAAAGGGACGACAATATACATTAATACAAGTACGTATCAACTTTTTAAATTAAAATTAAAATTTTACTTATAAAATCAATACAACAAAATGCCTACACTCATAAACCAATTGATAAACGATGATAAATTCGCCTAAGTCCTATTTCCAATGACGCGCTCCCAAATGCTATACAAAATGAATGCTTGCCACTAAGTGGAAATAGACCTTAACATTTGACCTTCAGTGTTCGTATTTTATAAAAAGGTACACCATGGACATAGTACAATGACCTTGAATACTTATATAATTTGCTTACACAACATAAGTATTTTATCAATGAAGATTTGATAAGATATTTTTATCAGGTATTTAACAACAAAGATATATTTTTATTATCTTTGTTAATACAATGCAATATTTTTGTAAAGTCATTTTATAAAAATGTATTTATTATTCTAAATCTAAAGATTACTAACATTGCTTAAACTCGTAAAACAGTAAAAACGGTTTTTTTTATTATTTCTCAACACAAAATATGTAACTGAAAGAATTAAATAACGTAGCGGAAACGAAAATTAAAATATCTCGGTTTACATAATTTAAAAATAATAGTAGCCGCCCATTGTTCGAAATTCGAATTTAATTCAAAAACAAAGTTTTTTTTTAAATAGTACGCCTCGAATTTAACTGTCATTTCACGTAGACGTGTTTGCTCAAATTCTTAAAAGGACTACAACGATTTTCTTCACATAATAATATGATATTAAATAAGACAATGCTCATAGTAACAAAAACTATCGTTCAAAGTTCAAGGATGAACTTATTGTTTCTACAGAAGTAGACTTAATATTTATAAAACATTTTCACATTGTACATTTATAATACAATGACGTATTATTGTTATACGAGAATAATAAGTTTAACCATTCATTGTCAATTATAATGTTTGACGAAACAATATTATGCGTATTGTTCCGTACATAACATATATGAGATTAAATAAAAATTTAAACACGAATAACTTCAAACGAAAAAAAAGTAAAAAAGAAACTAATTAACCTAGCGTCACACGAAAAAAAAAGTAAAAACTAACAGACAAAAAATAACTCCAATAGCATCAAACGAAAAAAGTAAAAAAATCTAATTAAAATAACCTATATGAGTTTAAATAAAATTTAGTACTCCACTGGCGTTAAGAGAAAAAAAATTAAAAAAATCAATTAGCCAATAAAAAAACTTACTGCCAAGAGCATACAGGGCGAGATCCTTAGCATTATAATTGTAAGTTGACCAATACGCTTCATTTGCACTATCTAACTTGCTTCGTTCTTCAAACTCCTGTGAACGAAATTTTCTTTTAAATTATCTCTTTTTGTGCCACTAACAAAGTTAAAAAATGATTGGCAACATATATCCTCAAGTACTGTATACCACTCACCTGTAATTTTTCAACCAATTCCACGGTGACTTCGGCTAATTTCTCCTTGTGGGTTGCATTATTCATGTTAACAACTTGAGGCCAGGCCTCCTTTACAGATTCTATTGTCACTAGATCCGCAGGTTTCTTCCTGAAAATTTTAAAATATGACTATTTAGCTAATCTAAACGTCTCCACGGAGAGGCTCGGAGCCTATCCTAAGTTAAGATTGACTTGGCCATAGTCAACCACGCTGGTCCACTGCGGGTTGAATACATACATATCTTTGAATTTCGGACGAAAATCGGATAAATGTACATATGTAAAATCTCAAAACACATTGGTACATGGTAGGATTCAACCCACGACCTGCGGATTATAACTCAAGTGATTGTTCCTGAGCCACCAGCGCTTCTATGACAAAATACCACTTATTAAGAGTTCCAATATTTTGAGTATGATTCTTAGCTTATTTGGCACTAAGTAGGTTTACAACTCAAAGAATATTTATATCCTGTATTCTAAGCAAGTTACTTAAAGAAGGTTTTCAAAGTATGTCTATAGAAAAACAATTATTATAAATAAAGTCACTAACTTTAGCACGGCTCCTTGCGATCGTACAAGATGTGTTTTGTTGGCGAAACCCAAAGTAGAATCTATAACACTGCCATTATCCGGGAAAGATTCATGCGCCATGTAAGCCTGTAAACAATCATTATTGTAACTCAACATACCGATGACTCTTACGTAAAAGGTCGAAATTGTCATTTTCCAGTTATTATCACAGTTAGTTTATTTTGCCGTTTACCTATAATTAAAGAAAAGCCAAAAATATTGGGTACATCATAAAACTTTAAGCAAATAGGTTCATAAGACCAAATGGCCACTTATCCGTAATAGTGACAGACAGTTATGGTAAATTGACCTGTAAATTCTGATTTTTTTGTTATTTATGGCAGTTTACGTAAAAGCGATCGATAGATTGTCTTGAGATGGAAAACTTTGTACATACCACAACAGGAGCGATGAGGTCAGGTTTCATAGCTTGGAACATCTCCGGTGGCAGAATGTCTTCGGTGAGACGAGAAGCGGCGGTGGGTACAATCGTGTTCACCTTGATGTTATATTTCGCACCTTCAATGGCCAAAGTGTTCGCTAGACCAACCAAACCCATTTTTGCCGCGCTGTTTAACAATTTTACTTATTTAGACTTCTCTAGGACATACAGTGGAAACTCTATATAACGTCGCTTAAGTTATCAAGCAATAGCGACGATATAAAGAGTGTACGTTATAGAGAGTGAAGTAAAATCTATATTATTTTTCTGTTCTGTGAGTGTGTTTGACGTAATACGAAGTTTATTAATGTATAAAAACAAGATAAGCCAACCAAACAATTCCGACGTTTTATGTAGTTCGACGTTATATCGCGTGACGTTATAAGGAGTTTAAATTGGATATGAATAGCATAAAGCTTCCTATTCGTAGTTATTTATAAAATTTGTATGTATGGTATTTGTATATACCTGTAGTTAGCCTGACCAAAGTTTCCGAAGAGACCGGCATTACTAGAGGTCATAATAACGCGGCCATATTTTTGCTTTCTGAATATTTCCCACGCCGCATGAGTTGTTTTGAATGCACCTTTCAAATGTACAGCTTGAATCAAATCCCAGTCCTATATGAATAAAAATAATCATGTGATTCATTGTTTTAGATATGTAATAGCTATCGCACGCGACTCCGTCCGCACGGAATTTAGTTCTTCCAGACTATGTGTATATCTGTGCCAAATTTCATTAAAATCTGTTCAGCCATTACAGACATACCTACAAACAAACATCCATCCATCTAAGCATTCGCAATTATAATATAAGTAAGATATATTGTTTATGGCCTGTTAACATTATAACAGCTAGATTACGCGTAGACGAAGCTCACGGGCTCCAGCTAGTAAAAAAAAATAATCAAATGAATTTTCATTATTTCAGTAGATATATAATTACAAAAACGTATTATCACCTGTTCGGACATTTTTGTGAAGCTTTTATCTCTGAGAATACCAGCATTGTTGATTATGATATCAATACGTCCAAAGTTATCTATAGCTGTTTTTATTATCTTCTCACCATCCACAACGGAGTTATAATCAGCAACGGCTTCACCACCTACAGACAAACAAGATAATCATAATCATATTAGGTATTAAAAAATTTATAGCAGAACAATCAAGTAGCTGATTGCCTGATATAAATTAACCTGATCCCATGTGGATATCTACCAGAGGAACCATAGATACATTGACGGCTTTTAGGGAAATTTAGACTTTAAATGGAATTTTGGATCCTACCCTGACAAAAATACAAATTAATTGTTGACTTATGATAACTACCATGTTAGTACTACTAATAAATTCTTTGCAATAGAAAAATGTTTTTAAATATTCATCCTTCTGACTATATATAAAATAAATAACAAATAATCATATATTTGCTAATTGTTTTATCCTGTAATATTATCTCTCAGATATATAAGCTAACTAGTAATATAACATGCATACAAGCATACTATAAGGTTGGTGTCAGTCATTGACTTGACCTTTAACTCAACAACACAATACTGCAAGAGCATACTAACATGGTACAAAATAATGTAATCTTTAACGTTTCAATTTATAACAATATCTTTCCATTTTATTTGGAATAAGTACTTTAAAAATAAAAATTGTTATTTACTTATGTACATAATATTATATAATGTCTACAATAGTTCATATAAGGATAATGTAATAAAATAGAGTATTTCCTTAAGATGTAACATATGTAACAGGATGAAATAGATGTTTCTCTTATGTATTTATATATTTGTGACAATTTGACCTATGTAGCCACTACTCCATACTTATCTTAATTCAAATACTAATGTCTGGTCTTATTAGGTAATAAGATCAAACTTTATCAGGCACATGTGCAAACATGTTTATTTTGTTACATTTACCAAATACCCATAAAAATAAAAGTTATAGTTAAAATAGTTTCAGCAAATAAATGTAATATTAATGAAATTATTTATTACATTTTCCATCATTAAAATATATAGAACAGATAAGGGCTGTGCATGTTATCTCCTGCATAATAAAATATAAGTACCTTTGCTTTTGATTTCTTGAACAACAGCATCTGCAAAAGTTGACTTTCCACTGCCATCCCTACCCCCTCCAAGATCATTGACTACCACTTTAGCTCCTCTTGATGCTAAAAGTAATGCGTAGGCTTTGCCCAATCCTCCACCGGCTCCGGTAACCACGGCTACACGTCCGTCAAAGCGAAGTTGCTCCATTGTCTACGAGAATTTTTATTTTAAATATAACGAATACAGCGCAAAAGATTCAAACTACTTTCATTAGGCTCTATATATCAATACAAAGGGTGCGAAGTCCAACTTGATGCGAAAATGAACTTGCACTTTTAGAAACTAAGTAAAAATTGTTGTAAAGATGTTTTGCTTGTATTAGTAACATTTATTAAGCCAAAATACTTTGCCTATTGCAAAATAGCATTAAATATGTATAAAAATAGAAATTATAAAGGGAACACGTGCGACAAACCTTTGCAATGAATATTGTATACTAAACTGGCTTGATGGTTAGACGGGTTTAATAAAATCCAGCAACAGTCGTATCGTCTCTTCAACGATAAATGATAATGATTGTCAGTTCAGTTGTCATTGTCATGACGTTTTCTTTCAAACCGTTTCCAGAAACAATTTTTTGTCGTTGTTGTTTCCACTGCTGGAACATTCTTTTTAAAACATATTGTCATCGCTCCTATTATCTTTGAAAAGACTAAGACAACAATATATTTATGTGAGGATATTTCGGTTGTGAACTGCCGTGGAAACCACTGCGTTATTTTTCTGCAGTCATTGGCTGGCTGTCAGCCAGTGACCATAGAGTAGTAAACTCAGATTGAACAAAATTGCCAAAAAAAACTAATACACTCTGGTCAAATATATTTACTTGGTATCTCTTTGTTCTTGGTAGAATTTGACAGTATTATTGATATAAACGTTATTTTGAATTGAAGCATGACAAAATAAATAAAATGTAACTATTTTGTATTAATAACAATACGTAAGCTTCATAAAAATATTGAGACTATTGTTGTACACGTTTGAAACTAAATATAAGGCAAATTTTCATATTCATGAAAGCAAATACATGAAGTTAACATTATGAACATACACAATAATCATGTTATTAACGATCCTTTAGCTGGTAAGTATAGATTTAAACTGTTTGGTGTTATTAATATGTTAATGTTATTAATATAATTCTGTTTTTAGTTATTTATAACGAAGGACACTGGCGACTAAGTAATGTGTCTCCTTTGTTTAACATACAATCAAATGCAATTAAATTTAAACAATATGCGTCAAAGATTCGTCAAGGTATAATAACTGCGATTCCAGCTAAGCCTGGTATAAAATTTACTGTAGTTATAGAGGCACAGCCATACTTGAAATACAATGAAGATGATCCAGAAGCTTTTATGGTATGCATTTCTTTATATCATGTTAAATGTGCTAACCAACTAGATCAAGCCTAGTCTTATTTAGTGATGGCTATGTTTAAGTTAACCACACTGACCCTTCATACACATCTTTGCAGATATGGACAGTATCCTTATGCTATTCTTTACAAAATTTGAATATGGAAAAAATGTTTGTATAATGCAGGCATTAAACTGAGGACCTTTACCTTTAGTTTACAACTCCATAACTTAACTCAGTTCACAGCTAATGCTCTTTGTAATTTATGCTGTTCTGTCTTAACCAATTTGTACAATTTATAGATCAATGTGTCATCTCAAGAAAGTAATAAATCTAAGATAGTATATACATGTATTCTTCTGTCTTGGGGAGTAACTATGAAAGTGCCTGAAAGTATACATCTGCCATTCATGCTGGAACATGGTGAGAAAAGGATTGGAGCATCAGTGAAGTCTACATTACAGTCATTGTTTGACTGCACAATTAAACAATTCTATTTTTCACAGGTATTGTTTAGTTTTATAGCTGTGGGCCACTACTCCGTCCGTGTGGAATTAAAAAAAGGTTGATTAGCCTATGTATCTTCAAGAATATGTTCAACATCTATGCCAAATTTCAGCGAGATCCATGCATTCTAGAGATATATTCAAACATCCATCCATCCATCCAAGCATTCGCATTTATACTATTTGTAAGATTGATTAGTTTTTTTAATTTGACAGAGAATCCCACATATGGAGAATAAACATGATAAAGAATGTATAAATTATCTAAATCTAGATAAATATTAAGAAGTGAAGCAACAAAATAACTTTATTGTTTCTTAGATCTAAAATTATACTTAATTTATTTAATATGTTGATAATTTTAATTTGCAGCATCAACTCTTACGATTTGGCTTTGGTTTTGTTGAAAATGATACATCACGGAGCACCGATCCATTCACATTATGCTTCTCTGTCTTAGCCGATCACAAGAATAAGCTAAGCTTATCATTTGAAGTTGGGGATGTGAATATGATTTGGCATCGGTAAAAAAAATTTTACACACAGATTAAATAAACTTTCTAAAAGTCTCAAATCAAAGTATAATGCATTTGTTTCATTTAAATTAAGTATAAAAATATTTTTTATCAATAATTCACAATTTATCGGAAGAAAATTGAATTTGTTTTTTTTTTTGCTTTGATTTGAAGTGTTTTAATGATTATTTGAATGTTTTAGAGCAAAGGGTGATTCTACAGCATCGTCAAAAACAGATAAATTGGCTTACCAGATATTGCAGAATCAGATATTCTTCTCAATGCAATTAGATGTGACACCTTTAGACCTATGTGAAATAAATCTCACCAAAGCTGAAGTGAAATCAGATGGTATAGTCAAAATGAAGACTCCGGAACTTGTGAATTGTGTATTTACAGTGCTGAATGAAATTATTAGTTCACAAAATGTTACAAATAATAATGCTGTTGAGTTATAGTGCATACTTTATGTTCAATGCTATAAAATTGTCATAAATCGTGTTTGAACAAACTTGTAGGAAACTCGATAATTGTATTGGTTATCTTGCTAATATTATAAATGCGAATGTTTGGATGGATGTTTGTTTCGTTAGTATCTTCAGAACTGCTGCATGGATCTTGTTATAATTTGGCATATAGAGAACAGATAGACTACTAAGTTTTAAATTCCGCGCAGATGGAGTCGCGGGGCACAACTAGGTTATATATAAGGTTATCTTTTTTGCAATGTAATTTTTCTGTTACTGCAAAAATTAAAACTATATTGTTAATGTATAAATTAATTATATTAGATATATGGAATAAATACAAGTCTGAGTATTTTTTTACCTTTTTTAAAAATAAAGTGAATTGTATTTTTTTTACTTTGAATGAAGTTGAGGATTAAATAAATACAACTTGAATTTTATAACATTTACTTTGATGGATTACGCTTTACAAATGTGTGTTGCATAATGTAACCTTATATATTAGCTTACTACATTACATGTGCTAAACTTAAATATAAACAATTTCTTGTAATCATGTCCTGTTGAGTTGCAAGCAGTCCTTTTACTTTCCTTTACTTTTAATTAAATAAATTTTAAATTGTTCTTGTGCAAAAGTTCTGTAGGCCTTCACAAGTTTACGTCATGTTTTAAGAACAATACAGTAGCAAACAGGTTAATTATTTTATTAAATAAGGTACTAAAAAGGTAATATAGGTTAGTACATAAACTTTTATGTAATTAACTGGAATTACATAATGTCATCACAGCAATTTCATTTTGTGTTATTGTTATAACTTAAAACTATAAGTGTCTCTTGACCTGAAATTTATGTGTAAATTATTTTTTTAATTATATATTAATATGTAAATTATATAATACATATAAAATAAATGATTCGAATAGCTTTCTTGAAAATATGTGTGTTTCTTCCCAAATACATATTGTCGTATTTTCTTTTAGAGTTATCACATATTTAAAAACATAAAATATTGACTGTTTTTAATAAACATTAAATTAAATTACGAACTCAAATTCTGTAATATTTTTAAATTATAAAATAAAATATTGCACTCATATAATGAAAAATAGTATTGATAATTGCCTAAACACACAATTAGAGATTTCTGGTTATGTTTAACTATCTTGGTTTGGCATATTTTAAATTGTATTTGAAATTCAAATACACATATGTATATGACAATTTTACAATATAACACATAGTACATAAGCATACAAAGACTAAAAAGCTTTTTAAAACAACATATACAGTTCAATAATTTTCCACTCCTGGTCCGATGTTAACATGTTTTATTATAATTACTCTCGTAGAACTGTTACACAATAAGATTTGAAACTTATGTCTTAACATTTATATCTTACCATTATGTACTATATAGAATGAGAAACTGCATCTACAATGTAAATAAACACTTAGATAGGGATAATAACTGTATTTAATTTTGAATCCATCTAAATTAGTCTGTAAACTATTTAAAATGTCGAGAAATAGAAAACTGCATATATTTTGTAAGATATTGAAATCAGTTGTGTATAAAAACTAGTTTTAAATACTAATGTCGCGTTGTAAGCACATATGAAACGATTTTACGAAACAATGTCTTGCCAGAGTGGCATTACTAAAATTATAATGAATGCAACATATACCATAGCGTACATACATATCCTAATAAATCCGGCACACGGTAAATTTCCGACCATAGTTTGTTGCACACAGCTGCACTCCCTCTGTAAACAATAATTTTATAAACGGATAAAACAAAAAATATTAAATTAAATATTTCTCAAATCCAATTTAAAAAAAAAACTAAGACCACTTACAATAAGTCTGTACTATCTAACCATGGGTAGGGGTTGCCACTATCAAATCTATGCATGTGTTTTTTTTAATAAATAGTTATGTACATGTACAGGTGTTATGGCTGTGAAAGACTTTGTAATTCTAGTATTGTGGTTACTAATATAGGCTAATATTGAGTGTCATACCTCTGCTGAGCCCACTAGGAGCCAACCTGTCCGCCTCAGTGTGTGCAGCGCAGCACCTAACAGCAGCCGCCGCCCGCCGCGCCTGCGCCCGCGCCACCAGCGCCGCTCGCGCCTCCGCCCGTAGAGTGCTGCGGACCGATCTTGATGCCATTTGCCTAAAAAATATTAATATATAGTAATGTTTTAATTGCTAATAGATTACTAATATAGCAAATATTTAAAGTTAAATATAAAATATATAATTAAAAAGTATGATCTCTATACTTGCACTACAAAGAAATGGAAAATAACTGTACTAGTTACCTCATTGTTGATATCAAAAACGCCTTCTTGTATTTTCTCATAAATCTCTTTTGCAGTGTTGATAAAGGCCTCTTCAACATTTGCAGCAGTCTTGGCCGATGTCTCCATGAACACAAGGCCGTGTTCACGTGCAAATGCTTCCCCCTCCTCTTTCTTTACTTCACGTCGAGATTCCAGATCACTGGTAATATATACTACAGATTAGAAATACACTCAGAGTGTATACATTTTTTTATAAAAACATTCAGTGTCACTGACTAATCTGGTAAGTTTATTTCCATACAAAAAATTGTAGTAGCACTGGATACTTTACCTCTTGTTACCAATTAACATGATGACCATATTGGAGTTGGAATGCTGCCGGGCATCTTCAAGCCAAGTTGTCAAATGGTTGAAGGTATCCCGTCTAGTTATGTCATAAACTAGAAGTGCACCTGCCGCACCTCTATAGTATGACCGAGTTATTGACCTATAAATGTTACATTTTATAAGATATTTTATTAGTGAAAAACCTTTTGACAATAATCCCGTCCGGGATTAAATGGTGATGTGGCTGAATGATGGCACTTGTACACCCAGTATGTCTTTTAGCACTACCAGTGTTCTGATTGAGATTTCTAAGGCACCTTTTTAATGATGCCTTGAGAAAGAGGTGATGTGAAACTATGTAATCCGCAGATCTATGGTAGCCCTTTTGTCCATGCCGACCCTAAAGCCAGTTTTATCTAACCCCTATGTTTACAACAAACAATTTCAGAATTTATTCATAGATTTTATGTTTGTTTCCTTACATTTCATTTGTGTTACACAACTATGCTATTAAATAAGCATAAATTTATAAATTGGAATTGTATATTGAAAATTTGCATAGATACTAAGCTTATATTTTTTTAGGCACATAATTTTGGCCAGTGCAAGCTTGTTGAGACACTTATTAAAAGAAATCTTTGTTGTAAACAACTTATAAATAAAATGTAATATTTAAACAATGAATAAAACAATTAGGTCATTGAATTCTTATCAATACTTTGTTTACATATGTATTATTGTAGCTCTAGTAAGTCTTTGTTTGACTACCTGAATGCCTCCTGGCCAGCAGTGTCCCAGATCTGTAGCTTGATTTGTTTACCATCAATTGTAATCATGCGGGCACCAAACTCCACACCAATAGTGAGATCATGTACTGGTTGGAATCTCTTGTCTGTGAACTGCAGCAGTAAACATGACTTGCCCACACCTAGACATATTTTTACGTAATTTAAATGCTTTGTACTACATGTTCAATTTGCTGTTTTCATACTATTATTAATGTTCAATGTATTTAAACGAAAAATAGTGCAGCCAATTAAGTTAGCCAACAAATCTTTAGTGATAGAACACAAAGAATACCCTTGAACGATAAAGTAATAAGTTTACATTTATTTGCGCAACGTTTTTGGTTCGATTTGATACAAAGATTATAGATGAGCGTAGGCGGAACACAAAAGGTTTTACGATAGCCTATCATCCCTTTAGTATTGTAATTCTTTATTCTGCAATCTTAAATAACGACGGTTTTTTACTTTGACGAAGATATGAATAATGTAAAGTAAAATTTAAACGGTTTACAGAATCGAAAAGCAAAAATGACAATGAAGAAAATTTTCAGGAAATAAAATCAATACCTGTGTCGCCAATGATGATGTATTTAAACAAGTAGGCGTATGCCATTTTCTCCTGGTTATTCTGTTATTATTACAAAGAAAATGTAAATTTAGTATATATAACACTCTCAATACCGAATATTACAATTACGATACGACGCAATTTTTATTAATCTCACAGCTGGGTTGATTCAGTATGTCATTGTAAAATTTGTGAAAACTGACAATGAGACAATGAGTGAGTGGAGCAGACCATAGATTTAAGGATAAAATTAAATGGCATTGCCAATGCTTGCCTACTGTTTGGCAATACCAATATATTTTATTACCAATAAAATTTGAATCATTATTATCTCTTTACATTTAACTTTTCTATACATCGTTATCATATTACTAATTTTAAATTAGATTATACTAACGTTTCCTATAAAGCTAAACCCTTTTAACCTTTGACTATAGAAAAACGGACTAAGCCAAGAGGCGCCCGCTACTTTCTTCTAAATAAATTTTGCACTTTTCGCAGGGGGTTAGGTAAAGGTACACAGCATGCTGACACTTTTATAAAATTGAAACATGCTTTGCGTGCGCTTTTAGAGGTCCTCTCTCAAAAGTAAGACCTGTACATGTATTGATATAAACAATTAACTATATCAATGAGATTAGTTCTGCGCCTCCAAATTCACAGACAAACAAACAAATATAAACAGGTGAAAATATGCGTATAGATAAGTGTAGTATACTCTGTGTATTAATATGTTAATTAATTTTCGTCTATGGTGATCTTTGCTAGCTGTCAATTATATTGTTCTTCAATGGTTTGTTTTTATTTAATGAAATAATTAATTCCAATCAGTCTTAGTGGCAATTAAATGAAAAGTGGTAAAGATACAAATATGAAATTGTAACGTACCGTGTCTGTTTTTTCTTTACAATCATTTAAAAGTGCCATCATTTGTTAACCTTAAACCTACAATGCCGACAAATAACAAGTTGTGTTTGTAATAATGGATTCTTCGGATGATGCGGCATCTGTTCGAAATCCTATTAAAGAAGGATGTGAAAAAGAGGCAAGTAAGGAAAATAAATGCATAGATAGGCCGGTGAGCCAACTCGTTGGGATTGAAAATGTGTTTACATCAATGTCACAAGAACGAAGTTCTAGTTTTGTTCCAGTAAATGGTTCTCGACCTCGGTCGAGTGATGATTCTGAACAAAAGGTTAACCGAACAAAGGAAAATATTTTACAAAATGATACGATTGGAAATACAATTGACGGAAATCAAAAGCAAGTGGCAAATAATGCGATAAATAAATTTCACAATATTGAAAGTCCAAGTAAAGTTGAATCAGCCTGTGATAAAAGTTTCGATTCCAACTGTGAGAAATCATGTCAGAGGTACAAAATGTATGCAGATAAAGTAGGCAACAGTAGCTGTGTGAATGGTCCTTCAACAAGTGGCACAAATAAATCTTTTGATAATATTGAAAGTGGTGGCATTCGAGAAAACAGAAAACGACCTTCAACACTCAGGCTAGACAGACCAAACATAGATGACAATGATAGTTCAAGTGACACTGGTAATGATGATTACTCTTTGGGCTCTGAAGATGGCTGTATTTACACATATAGGGGAGGTGAACACTTGGCAGATCTACCAAGTTCCTTTTTTAGCCTAGACATGGGCTTGCCTTTAGATAGGCATCTCCCATTGCTTCCAAATTATCCAGTCCCTCAGCAGGGGCCAGGGAATGCCAGGGAACAAGGCTCAAGGGCATCCAGTCCGGATATGGATTTTTTGGAGATGGATTTCGATCCTGGGCCATCCTGTGAAGTTGATACAGATGATGAATCAAGCCCGGATGCTGATTTAGAAGTGGCAAACAGTTTGCCAGAAGAAATTGAACCGGTAATTAGGGGTACCACACCAGAATATTTGCCTAATCCTGTTGTAAATCCTCAACCATCTACCAGTACAGCACATAATGATGTTGAAACACATAGTCTAAGTGTCCCATCTACAAGCTGTGTTCAGGATTTGCCCCAAAGAAATATAGAAGAAGAAGTAACAACAGATCAAGAGTATGGACCCTACATCACACATGTAAACTTTAGGGGTGAACAGTTTTTAGTCAGAAGGACAATCTCAAGTTGGCCAAGTAATACACTGTCAGGGTTACATGTGTCCAATGGAGATTTGGTATCACCAAGAGAAGTAATAAATTGTGAGTAACATTTTAAATTTAGTTACTATTTAAGTATTGTAGTTACTTTCCAATAATTTTAACCCCTTTTGAACCAACTTTCCATTGATATATTGATATATAAACACGGCTAAACACTCACGTATATTCGTCCGGTGGCGGCACCGACTAGTTTCAAGCCCATCGGGGGCACTTCATCAGGATGAGTGGTACTGGTATTATTTCGCGGACGCGGCCCGTCGCTCACTGAGTGTTTAGCTGTGTTTATATAATATATCAATTTAGTATAATGTCTCACGAAATTTGAATAATTTAACAACTTTCCATGTATCTTATTGTTGTTATCTCCACTTTACCTTCCATGAGGATTCTCAGGGTCTTTAATTATACTAAAGATTATGCATTGGAATGTAAATAGATCTATTAGTGCCATTCTGAATTCTTTAGATCTGTGTATAAAAGGGTATCAAACAAAGTATTATTTTTTAATCAAATGTCTGTTTTTATTTTCTTTTAGATGACGAAGATTGTAATGATGGAGCACATACTTATGAAATCAATAAAGGAGAAAGACCAACTGGAGATTCAGTAAATATTCCTACAACTCTTTATCATATTACAATGGCTAAGAGGCTCATAATTCAGAAGACTTGTTCCGATATTGAAAGTCAGGATGCAGCTAATATGGTAAGTGTTACATGCAGCAGCTGGTTGTCTGAAGGATAGAAAATGTTTAACTCTTTTTAGATCTTTCTATCAAAGGCAATCATCATATTATACTATAAATAAATTTTGTAAAATACATTTAGCAATCTGCAAATATTCTAAACATGGGTTTCTGAATTTGCTATTCCTCATTTAAAACATATTGTTATTTCTGATTGGTCAGAGATAATGACAGGGGTGATCATATATCAGTGCACCAGCTTCCTGTCCTCTAAATCAATCTATCTACCATAATTTCAATTGTCATCCCCTTCTTAATCATATCACTGGTGATAAAGAACCTATGTCCCTGGATGTTGTAGAGTCGGGACCAAGGAGCGGGGTGCAGTAGTGACGGCGACACAGGATGTGTGGAGCCCCCACAGTGCATGGTGTGGTCGGAGCGTGAGGCCTGTGAACGACAGGTCACTCAGATTGGCACATCTGCTTGTGGGGCAACAGCAGTTGTTAACGTTTTTGTAAGTAGTTGCCAACTTTCAAACTCTTTTAAAAGATAAAATCTCTGTCCGCGCGAATTTCAAAAAAAAATGTTATACAAAAATTTCATCAAGATCTGTTGAGCCGCTCTAAAGATACCTTGTAACAAATATCCATGTATTTAAACTTTCACACTTATAATATTAGTATGATTACTTTATTAGAATTTAAACTAAGATATTTTGGCCTATTTTGGCCTAAATTCACTGAGTAAATTCTTAAGCAATTTTTTATTTCTAGATTGCTCTTGGTGTGCCCGTGGACATTGAAAGAATTAAAGCAGCAGTGGGAACGAGACAAAGGGCGAATAATGCGCCTATACCCAGGTAATGTATGTATACAGCAGGTCCAGTCTCTACAACATCTTGTACATTAATGTTTTCTTTTTAAAATAAGATAAAAAAAAATTAAATAAGAAGTAAGCATATTTTTTATTTCAGATAAAAAACTAGTTTTAGTACAAACATTTCGTCATTAGAACCTCTTTATTAAGTTTGATCGGAATAACTCCTATGGTTCAGAATGCATAGACAAAAAGCATACAAATATGCACTTTTATTTGTAGTCTATGCATTGTGGTTAAGTAATTTAAGTAATTATTAAACACTTAATAATTAGGTACCAACAATGCTTGTAGATTGGTTTTAGAAATGTAGTTAAATTAAATGATTGTTATTAAAATTATAAAAATATCATTATATTATTTAGGTATTTGCTGTCGCGAGCGGTCGCAGGCTGCACTGCAGCAGACTTGGTGACAGGGATACAAAGAGCTTCAGATGGATTGGTGACGGCTCGATTCTTTCCCTTGCATCCCGAACGTGCTATGTCACTGTCACACTGGCTCGCTGACTGGATATCTCTAGGTTAGTTATTATATATTAAGGCAAACAATAATCATTCTTATACATTAAATAGATTATTTATTATGTACCTAAACTCTCTATATAAAAAATAATGTTGTTCCTGTTAATTATGTATAATATGATAACAGATGACAAATTTTTTAAACAGGGACTTTGGACTCAGAAACCCACAGTGACTCGTATACTGTGCGTTTGAAAAGAGTGACACTTAAATATATCAAAAATTGCTAGAAAAATATAATTTTTTTTATTTCATTTTTTGCATTCAATTATTAAGACTTAAACATATATTTATGTATTTTTATATATTTTTGTTCTACAATTTTTTCTTTTCGTGACGTCACAAATAGCGCGGCTCCATGCACAATGTTATTTGATACTTATTATTTTAGTTAGATATTTAAAAAATTAAAAGTGTATATCTGTTTTTTAAAGGAGCTGTACCAATCCTGACATTAAATCTTCAAGTGGGATGTGAAGGGGAAATACCCGATGCGTGGCATCATCAAATGGTGTTCGGTGTATCTCCTCGTGGTGTGTACCTGTGCAACCCTTGTGAATGTGTGCCGGAGAGAGCATTGTGGCCGCGCCTCACCTCGCCCTCGGTGTTACTTGTGCGGGCAAGAGATATCCTTGCCAGGTTATCTCCGAATACAGATTTAAGTGTGCTCATGGCTGTACCGGATAGAAGGTTTCATACTTTCAATGTACTCGGTAAGTAAACAAGCTATTAATATTTAAGAATTTAACAAAAAACACTTAAAACATCTTCATACTTTTAGACATTATTAGTTAGAATCCTTTGGCGCGAATGGCGCACTTTTGTTACAAAGTCAAGTGTCATAATGAATAGTGAGGGGACATAAACGTCGACATTTTAGTAAGGCTAGTGTTACGCCAGTACACCGACACAGTGTCGGATTTTCTTCCTAACAATACATATTGTTATGAGACACTAGCCGTTACCTGCGATTCCGTCTACGCGAAGTTAAAAAAACTTAATTAGTATTTTATGTATTCTTCCAGTTGTTCTTCATCTATGGAAAATTTCAGTGAGATCCGTTCAGGCGTTCGGGAGATTTAACATCCATCCATCCAAATATTAGCTTTTATAATATTAGTAAGATTGTACATAATGAGGTGATTAAAGGTCAAGTGGCAAGTGTGATCCGTGAGTGGCGGGCGCACGGGTGGAGAGAGGCGGGCGTCGGCGCGCGCTCGCGGCACGTCAGGTTGCCGGCGGCGTACCAGGCCGGCGTCACCTTCGCCGCACTCACCGGCTCCGAGGCGCACCGCCGGCTTGTGCACGCCCCCCTGCCGCCCACACTAGGTACGTACCACCCACACTAGGTACGTACCACCCACACTAAGTACGTACCACCCACACTAGGTACGTACCACCCACACTAGGTACGTACCAATCGTACTAGACACGTACAGTCTGTTCTACGTTAAAAGTGATATTTTATGAACCTTTCATACGCATTAAGTCACGACGCGAAAACTATAAGCAATGGGACACAGCTTTTAAGCGTGTCTTTAGAAAAAATATGTATACATTTACATAACTTCAGAAACTTACGCTTTTGGTTTAAAAAATATGCACATGTCGATCCCTATGCTTCCGAACATAGCTGTTATGAATACCTACGGCATATACAAGTTTCTAAAGTTTTGTAAATGTATACATATTTATGCAGCTGACTGTACAGTTGAAGTGGAAATATTTGTCACGTTAAAAGTTTTCTATTTTAGATAAAAGATCCTTTCCAATTTGATTTCGTTAGTGAGGATTTGTTTACTTTTGCCTGCCTCAGGGTTATAAAATTGTTTTACACTATATTAATTCGGTTACTTTGTAATAATATTCTTAAAAATAATTAAAGCGAAGTAACGGAAGATTCCGTTACTTAGTAATGTTACGTACGTTAGTTGAGTCAAGATAAAATGTGTTTGTCTTACAAAATATACTAATTCAATAGCTTATTGTCCAAATATTTATTACGCGAATCTAAATCCTTGAATCATGGATGCATATGTAGTTTTTATAAAAAAAATAAGTGTTAATTTTATCAGATTAATAAACTAAATGTGAATGTTTAGATGTATGGATGGATGGATGTTTGTTTAAAGGTATTTACAGAACGGCTGCATAGATTTTGCTGAAATATGACACAGATGTAAACATAATCTGGAAGAACACAGACTACTAATTAAGTTTTTTTTTAATTCCGCGCGAAGTCGCGGGTGACAGCTAGTTATAATTAATATTATTAATAAAACTTTTATTAACAGGTACTCGGAAGGTATCGGATGGATGTCGACCAGAGCAATAATTTTGTGTCGCAATTCGCGATTGAAAAAAAAATATATATTTAGAATACCACCGAATTAAAAACTCATATTTCAGTTATAAATCTATTTGGCTAACTATTAATTGCTACGATTGCTAATGATCTTTGCTTTGAAAATTAGTGCTCACAAAATTTACGAAAAAATTACACGTATCTAAAATTGGCTGTCAAAGTAATATAATAGAGCGAGACGAACGTATACACAATCGCTATAGGTGCGACAAAGACGACATCCGTTCTGTCTGTTACTTATTGGCAACTTTAGAAACGTAATTTTTGGACAGTTATTACTCGTGTTATAATAGCCTTTGTCACAAGTATTAGTATTTATAAAGTAATATTTTATATACAGGGTTTCCCAAAAGGTTACGTACATAGGAAGGGGGATGATAGGGGTGGTCACAAGGGTCACCAGAAAAATAAAATAAAAATTCCCCTCTGGGTATTAAAAAAAGTAAATGGCATTTTTTAAAAACTTAAAAATTTTACACCTTCTGGGGCAATTTTAATTTTCTTTAAAAACTTTGTTAGTTGTATTGTTTTTTTATTTCATATTGATAAAGGGTTATTGACGATAACATAATAGTTTTTTTTTAAATGTAGCAATATTTGTAGGTCATTGGTTATAAAATTGCCCCAGAAGGTGTAAAATTTTTAAGTTTTTAAAAAATGCCCTTTATTTTTTTTAGTACCCAGAGGGGAATTTTTATTTTATTTTTCTGGTGACCCTTGTGACCAACCCTATCATCCCCCTTCCTATGGACGTAACCTTTTGGGACACCCTGTATACTATGACAGCTTTTAATATGACCATATTTTAGCTAAAAGTATTTGTAACATAGCGATCGTTTGTATGATGATTATTATATAAAGCTACGGATATATCTATCCTTTTCGTTGGATTAATTTTAAGTGATTCGTAAAATAATTATAACTAAATAGATTTTATCACGAAGTTCATCGCTGCTACAGGCCTGGGCGTTAATACGGGGTTCTTTTTTACCATGTGGGTCTTTCTGTACAGCGCCCTGGTCGGGTCGTCAAACTGCGTCCTAGTCTGACGCCGGAACTTGCTATATGATATTAAAGTTTGAATTTTGACACTCACAGTTTTATAGTCTCTAAGGGAGACATGAGTACGAGTATGAGAAATCTTTGGTCAGGACGTGATTAAATGACAGTGTCGGTCTAAATTAGTATCCATTTGTTTCTAACATAATCTGTTTTATGGTGTCCATTCATATGTACCCACTGAGGGGATTCGAAGCCCACCCAAATTAGGGTGACTCGGCCACAGTCAACCACGCTGGCCCATTGCGGGTTGACTTCACACATATCTTTGAATTTCTTCGCATATATGTGCAGGTTGCATCACGATCTTTTCCTTTACCGTAAGAACGCCAGATAAATGTATATATGAAATTAGAAAAACGTAAAACACATTGGTACATGGCGGGGATCGAATCTGGACTTGTAAATTTAGGTCCGATCCGGCCAAGCGTTTAAAAACCGCACCACTGTGTGACAGAGACAACGCTCTACACAACCGAATTCAGCCGATCTTTGTTTTGTTGTCCCTTCTATTTGAAAATATAGAGACAAAAATAGTTTTGTACTGTTTGTCTATAATTTAGATAATAAAAATTGTATGTATATTTAATTACGAACGTTATTTTTCATTAAGGCTTGTATTAATTTTATTAGATTCGCTCAAATGTCTATTTGTTTATTGTATGTGTTGAATCGTAATTTTGTTATTGGCTAAATTATCTTAGCCATAAAACAATCAGGATTTGTACATAATTTTTGCTAAGAAATAATATATTAGTCAATTGGTGCTTACTAGTCAAAATTATTATAGCACGACCATTTTTATTAATAATAAAAAATATTACTCGGCCTTACTAACGGTGTAGTTTTGGCCTATTACGAATATTTTTGACAATCGCCTTTCGTATCGCCATCGTCAATTATGTCGAAATTAGTATGATATATTTGGTGTATGGTACCCGATATGCATTCATGTCGAAGACGATAAGATGGTGATTGTCACAAATATTCGTGCTAGGGCCACTGAATTACGTTATCATGAAATTCTGCATTCACAAGTATTGACATATTGATATTGTCATAAAGAAAGAGAGGAATGATGTGTCAATATGTCACATTCACTGACCTCTATATATGGACAGGGTTTAAACCGTGGTATTTTGTGCCGATTTGATTTGCTATACTGGCGCTGACGGTTGCGGTTGCTAGCGGTAGTGAGTAATGGAACTAGTAATACAGATAGATTTTAATGAAGACAGGCGTGAAGTGGAAGCAATTCCGCGTTTCGTCTGATGAGTGTGCGTTCCGGAGGCCTAATTAAGTCCTCTTTCCCTACCCACTCTTTTTCTTATAAGGAAAGGATTGGAATTGGAAGTGGACCTTCCGGATGAGAGGAAGCATAGAATTGTTTTCTTTCTGTGCATACAGCAACAACGCATATGCAATTGCGTATGTCTATGGGCAACAGTCACTTCGCTATTTCAGCGATTTCAGGTGACCGCTCGCTCGTTTGCCACCTTATGATATAAAAAACAACTTCAACAGGTACATTTAATTCAGAACGAACGCCATTCCTAAGCAGTCGCCTATCCATATATAGAAATTATTGGTCTTGGAATAATTAACATTTACGATTATATAAACATTTTATTTTATTGGCACATCTAAATACTATAAAATGTAAGATATATTTACATCAGACCTTGCAATATAAGCTAAATCGGATACACGAGTACAATTAAGGGTTTTTGGAATATTTTGAACAAACGAGTCTATCGTACCCATTAAAAACAACTCTTTGAACATTGCAATGTCTTCCCTGATTAAAAAATAACCGAGGATTCCTGACTCCAAAATCTAAATCTCTTATATCTTTAACAAAACAGGAAAATATGTTTTTAAACGGGGATTTTGGTCTCGGAAATTCACGGTAAAAAATGTAGAAGGTGCATTTCTTGGTGTATGTTTAGTTTGAAAATGTCGTGCGTTTAATTTAAGATTAAAGACGTAGACGTGACGTAGCTATTAAATAAAAGCAATGTATATATTATATTATATTTTTGGATTATACGATGATAGAATAATATTGTTTTTCTTATCCCAATCCTTTTAGGAACTTTGGAGGAATTCAGATAATAAAGGTATGGTGAACAGCGGATAATAAGAAGAAATGACAAAGATGTTTACCGTGGTTTTCTGAGACTAAAATCCCCGTTTAAATTGTACTGTTATCTCTGTTTTTATCAAAGATAATGACAAGGATGAAGGTATGTTTTATACGAAGATTTTGGTCTCGAAAAACAAAGACTTGAACAGTATGAATATGGATTTGCTTGATTGGAAAATCATTTTAATTACTTTATATGAAACGGGTTTATTTTTAATTGTTAAAAATATTGCGGAGTAGCAAAAACGGTTCGTTTATTAATTTTGATCGTATATAGTTACGTTAATTATTTCGGATAAATGATTTTCCACAAGCGACATTGGGATAATAAGTTTCAACCACTGTTTTGAAAAAGTCAGCCGAGGGTACAGCATTCGCGGGCAGTGATTCAATTTTCTTTAAAATTCTATCATAGGTGGATCGTTCTTCTCTGTAGTAAATGCCGACGATACCAAGTTGTTGATAAATATCGCGAATGCGCGTCACATGGTCCGGCTGCCAGCTGCCGTAGTTAGCAACAAACTCTTCTCTCTGAGTGGGCGAGCAACGTTGCAAGGCGGTTACTGCCAGCCACGTACATTTACCCTCTTGGATGTCGGAGCCTGTTTTACCAGTTTGCTCGTCGTCGTCGTAGTAGTCAGTGAAGTCGTTCTGAAAAACAAAACAGGATTATTTTATATATTTTATCTCGCTTATCGGTTTCTGTCTATCGTCAATTTCGAGTAAAGTCAATTGAGAAACTAAAATACTAGAAGTATAAGGTAGCATTCTAATTGTTGGCTTCGCTAGTTAATAAATATGATGAGGAAGTTAAGGAACTTTTAAGAAATTGCGAACTGAACGCATCACTTGTCATATTTACACAAATACAACAAATCTTTTAAAGGTATTCAGTTTTTAAGTATTCCGGGACATGGGAGAACAACAAGACAAACCAAAGGGGTGGCAGACACCACAGACCTACATTTGGCGAAGTCCAGGCACCTCTAACTCTTCTAAATTCATACATCTACGAATACATGCACTTCTGTTTCGGTTGATCTAAATACCAAGAAGAAGTAGACAAAAAATGTGACTCCTTACATTTATTTGGCTCCAAATTCCAACATCGGTTAAGATATCATCCACATATCGACATGTTTCCTTGTTATACTTGTTGGATAGAACCAGCGCGGAGAGTATCGGAAACTTGACAGAATAGTATGCGTATTTGTACAAGGCAATGTTTTTGTAATAATCCATTGTGAAGTTCTTGTAATTGCGTTGTTTTGATGTTATAGCATCCAAATATTGACCGACGTTACAAGTGAAAAACGCCTGTGAAAAAAAAATAGCAATTTAAAATCTCCCTGAAATTTTGCATAGATGTAGACCCATAGCCTGAAAGGACACATAGGCTACTAATTAAGTTTCTTTTGATGCATGAACAGAGTCGCAGGTGATCACTAGTGTTTTAAAGATACTGTCATATGTAATTTTACGAGTCAATCAAACACAAATAAGATTAAGGGAAATTGTGGAAACCTCGTTGAAGAGTTTAGCGAAGTCGACAAAGAGCTGTGACGAGAAGTTGATGTTCAGTAGCTGCATAATGAAACTACGTAGCATGCTGGCGTCGTTGCTGGCCAGCGAGCCCACGTCTTCCAACAGATGCCAACATGGCTGCCCGTTGCGACTCCGAGCACCGTCTTCGATGTCATCCAAAATAAGAATATATGACATTAACTGTAAAGTAAGTAAATGTATGAATATAAAAATCTGAATGCAATAAAAATCGTTAACTTAAGTTATGTAGAAAATAATAACATCTAAACTTACCAATTCAACGCACCACGCTAAAACATATTGTTGATTATTTAAATCGCCTTCAATCTTTTCGGACTTCAGCAGTTCATGGCCAAGTATAGTTAATTCACCTTGAATTGTTTTTCGTCCACGCATATAGTATTCTGCAATCTGGAATTTAAATTGTCTTTAAATTTTATTTACCAACAACGTTAGGTCATTGATAAAAAAAAGTTACAAATTAAAATTTATTGAACAGGAAACTGTCTTCTTTTCACAGATCGAGAGTTATCGATACATCTGTATATAACATATAGTTATTACTGTTTTTTTATGACAATGAAAGGGACGACAATATCGGAAACTCGTAATCACTTACTCTTTTCATTCGATCATGTAATTCGTCAGTCTCCAAGTACTTAGTCTGTTGTACTCCGTTGTCTATTATAACGGGCAAAGAATTAATAAAGCTATTGTATGCCTCTTGGGGCAAGATTTTCTTCTGCTTTTGAGGAGGACGCCTGAAAGAATGCCATGCTTTCGTTAATTGTCTGCTACAAAGAATAAGCGTTGATAACCAGCCAGTAATTTCAAACCATAAAGGGATAGTCTTGCTTAGTATGGATGCTGACTACGATCTTTGTCATCTTTTTGACTGAAAGCGGGAAGCCATTTTGTAAAATCTCAAAGTTGGACTTATCTTACTAATATCATAAATGCTAAATTTTCCTTTTTTTAAAAGCAGAAGGGGGGCAAACGAGCTGCGCGAACAACGAACCGCAAATGCGTTGCCGTCCTTTGAGATGATTTGGTAGAATCTATGTTTGTATTGAGGTATCTACAGAAAGACTGCATAGATTTCGATAAAATTTGGTATAGATGTAGTCAGAAATAACACATACGCTATCTATGATCTTGAAAATGTGTACGGTTACTCGATAACACTGCAACGGTTTAACACGTATTATTGAAAAGAAAGTATAGTCTCGAATAACATATGAGATTCATTGCATCTTTTTTTTAAATAATGCACAGACGAAGACGCGGGCAAAACTAGTGTTATATAATATAAATATATTATATACGAACATACCACTTGCAGTAATTCCTGGACAAATTCAGCAACCATTTGACCGCTACCATATTACTTGGGAATACAGGATGAGATAAAATATAAATACGTGAAGCTCACAGCACCGAATGAATATTTAGTCTGTCTGTTTTAACTAAACTATTTAATATTTATACATCAACTTGCTGTTTTGCTTGTTATAAATCTATTATTTATATTCGTTATTCACTATGCCGGTTTTAGTTTGATTAAAAAATTAATTTTCCTTATACCAAAACCGGTATCACTTAAATTCTATGCGTTAAGATTTCTAATATAAAAAGTTATTAATTTATTAATAGAATACAATAAAATATCAACTGGCCTGGTTGATGGATATACGAATGACTAGCATCAGCACGAGCGGATTATGAAACCTGTATTATGAATTAACTGGTTTTATCCAGTTATTGCTGATAATACTACATCACTAGACTTTGATTGACACTGTCATATAATCTAATACGGCAAAACGCAACGCACATAACGTGTGTTATTGCTAACACGTGTAATTAGTTTATGGTAAAGAGTTTAATTTTTGTGCTATAAAAAGAGTTTGTGCAAGTATTCCCCTCGTGAAAATTCGAACATCCTTTACAGTTTTGTACAGTCGCGCCGACAATATTAATTACATTCCATATTCAAACAGAGCCTTGAGTTGTTGTTTTAAGTTAATCTTTTTAACGAATTACTTTTTACTTATTGCTTATATGTTTGAAATATTTTTCGTTTTTAAAGAAATAATAAAAAGCCACTTCTGTTTCTGATAGTACTGAAGACAATGAGTTTACAGAATGTTTTATTTTTACAGACGGAATACTTTGACATCTATTAACATTAGTTATATTTTAGGGTGATTAGAAAAACATTCTATAAAAATATCGCCTTGTTGAATTTCTATCGCTCGTTATTTTGACGATGATGACGACAAATCATTAATTTATATATTTAATAAAGTTTTAATTAAAAAATTCTTAGTTTTTTGTTTTTACAAAAGATAACGGACAAAAAAAAGTATTAGGCTCAATTTCCATTGACAAACAAAATAGGTCACGAAATCGATAACGTAGAGCCAATCGCTATGTAAATATAGGTTTTTGTCAACACTTTTAAAAAATCGAGTCATTACGTAGCTCATTACCTAATCAAGTTGATTTCAAGGTTTGGGCATCTTGTTCATAAAGTAAACAAACAAAACAAATGACATTGTTTTTTTTAGATATCACATGAGCATTTGACTCTATAGCCGTTGATACTTTCGTAATCTAAACGATTTTCCACAAGCGACATTTGGATAATAAGCATCAACCACTGTTTTGAAGAAGTCAGCTGATAGCATGGAATTGGCGGGCAGCGATTCAATTTTATTTATAATTCTATCATAGGTGGTTTGTTCCTCTCTGTAGTAAATGTCGATGATGCCAAGTTGATGGTAAATATCGCGAATGCGCGCCACGTGGTCCGGCTGCCAACTGCCGTAGTTAGCAATAAATTCTTCTCTCTGAGCGGTCGAGCAACGCTGCAAGGCGGTTACGGCCAGCCACGTACATTTACCCTCTTGGATGTCGGAGCCCGTTTTACCAGTTTGCTCTTCGCTGTCATAATAATCAGTGAAGTCATTCTGAAAAACAAAACAGGATTATTGATAATTACCCGATATTTTTATATCCCCATATATAAAGAAGACTTGCAAGTGACAAGCAGAACTAAAAACATAAATGTGGAGAGGTACAGGTACAGAGGCAACCGGCCGTAAAAAAATAAAGCCAAAACCTTAAGGTTTATAAACCCTTTTGCGCGACATCAATGGGATAAAGCCGGGGAGTAGAGTACATCGGCAGGGGTAGACCGCACATAGAGTGGAATAAGAACAGGGAGTTGATGATAATATGTCACGAAATTAACTGTGACATTGTATCCGAGCTAATGGATGATAAGAACAGTAATGAAGTAGACAAAAAATTGTTTTCCTTACATTTATTTGGCTCCAAATTCCTACGTCAGTTAATATATTGTCCACAAGTTGACGTGTATCCTTGTTGTATTTGTTGGAGAGAATAAGCGCACATAGTACGGGAAAGTTTATGCACCCGACAGCGTATTTGTTCAAGGCGATGTTTTTGTAATTTTTCATTGTAAAATTATCATAATTACGATTTTTTGATGTTACTGCGTCCAAATACTGTCCAACATTGCAGATAAAGAAAACCTGTGAATATATTATGAATAAGTTTTATTCCTTAGCTTTACTTTAATATGTAAACGTCTGAATTATTATATGTAAAGATATGTAAAAATCTAAAGAAATACAAAACACCATAAATCTGTCAAAGGTACTTTATCAGCAAAAGGCGAATTTACTATCTAAAAGTTTGAATTTGTTCCGCAGTCAAGTACTCAATCTTACTTCAGCCAATCTTAAACTTCTTACTAATATTATAAATGTTTGGATGAACGGAAGGATATTTGTTCGAAGATATCTCAGGAAAGACTCGACGGATTTCGATGAAATGTGGCACACATGTAGAACATAGTTTGAAAGAACACATGGGCTACTAATTAGGTTTTTTAATCTCTCGCGGACGGAACCGCGGGTGACAGCTAGTTAAATATAAGTACGATGTATTAATATCATAAGTAGTGACCTCATTGAAGAGTTTAGCGAAGTCGACAAAGAGATCTGAGGAGAAGTTGATGTTCAATAGCTGCATAATGAAACTACGTAGCATGCTGGCATCGTTGCTGGCCAGCGAGCCCACATCCTCCAACAGATGCCAACATGGCTGTCCGTTGCGACTCCGAGCACCGTCTTCAATGTCATCAACGATGAGAAAGTACGACAGTATCTAAAATAAGTTATTCATATTCATCAAAGGTAAATAAGATTGATTTGAGTAACTGAGTTGAAAAAATAATTTTATTAACAAAACAAAAAACTTTTAGGTACACAATTCAAGGTACCATTAAAAGAATTGATTAGATCGACCGAGTTATCTGGCATGAATCGAAAGGTGCACTTTAGTTTTTTTATCTTTTGCTTTTTTATTCATTTAGTAGTCCCTACTAAATATTTGCTTTTACTTACTAATTCAGCGGACCAGGCTAAAACGTGTAGTTGTTTTTTTAAATCACCTTCAGTTTTCTCAGGCTGTCTAAGTAGGTCATGGGTGAATATCGTCACTTCACCGTGTACTGTTTTACGTCCGCGCAAATAGTATTCTGCAATCTCAATATTTATTTATTAATCACATAATTTTTTATATATAATCTTTCATATTATAAAAAAAAACCATCAATTTTTGCGGCCAATTTAATGAGACATTACAATATGGCAATATTTATTTAGTAACGGTATCCATATTAATTGTAAAGTTTCACAGATCACTTACCGTTGGTTTGCGAGACCAAAATCACTGTGTAAAACATATCGTCATCCCTGTCATTATCTTTGATAAAACAGGGATAATAATATGTTTCTAACGGAGATTTTGGTATCGGAAACTTACGGTAAGAAGCAATGACTGGTGTTCTAACAAAGAGTACAGATTCTACCTAACCTATTTACATCATCATCATCAGTGTACGTCACTTTACGTCCCCACCGAGGGGCTCGAAGCCTACCCTAAGTTAGGGGTGACTAGGCCATAGTCAACCACGCTGGCCAAGTGCAGGTTGGTTGGCCTATTTACATGAGATGCCTAAACTGCTAATGACATCATCTAGTCCGATAACAAGAATTTAGTACCATCATTTATTATTTACTGCTTCAGTTTCTGGGTTTAATATTTTATACTTACTCTTTTCATTCGGTTTCGCAATTCATCTGTTACCAAATATTGTGTTTCTCGTACTCCTTTGTCTAATATAACGGGTAACGAATTAATAAAGTCATTGTATGCTATTTTTGACAATATTTTCTTTGACGTTGGCGGGGAACAACTGGAACATGACATTTAAACATTCAAGGTTATAATTAAGCTTCAGACTTCTGATCTGAACGTGGAAGATATAAATTGTCAGTGAGATCTCAATCTGAGTCACACTGATAATGGACAGAGAATGGCTACTTTCATTCTCAAAGAATGTCGACGTCCAGAGGTCATACACAATAGCAGGGAAGTGTTCGCAAATTGAAGAAGAAATGTATGCATTCAACCACTTATTCATATATAAAAAGCACTATTATTACATTTGTTCGTTTAATATCAATGTAAGTAAATGTACATAACGTAAAATATAATATGTAAAAAGTAACTTACCACTTTGTGTAATTCCTGGCTAAATTTATCAACCATTTACACGAAACCATTTTACGTACTGACAGTTTTAATTAAGTGAATAAGTATGATTAACTACCTCAGAACTTCACCTGAGTATTTATGTGTAAAAACTGGTTTTCACTAATTACCATGTATTTAATAATTACAAAATCCTTGCAAATAAATATATTAATTATACATTTTGAAGTAATTAAGACCTTTAAATATAGCTGATTACATCTATTGTATTTTCTTAATGGTCGGTATATATTATTCCAGTCCATGCATTGTGGTTCCAGTGCAGATTTTGATTTCTGGACTGGAATAATGTAAACCTGGCTAACGTTCAGAGATGAATGGCTGTCGAAGTACCCACTTTTCAATAACTTACTGCGATCTATATAATTTTTGCTTACATTATCTTGCGATTTTTTTTGTTAACGCGGGGAATGCGTTTATGCACTTCGCCGTCCGTACTGCGGGGGCAGAAGGTACGGTTTAGGGTGGGACTCCCAGCCTGGGGTCAAGGCCGTACTACCCATTTAACCCCGCGGTGTTGTCCTTCGCCGGACCGGACCGTGGCATCGACGTTAGTTTATCCACGGCCCGGCTAGGGGGACCCCTTGGTAGGGGCTCGACTCGTATAGGGAGGGGTCAGATGTTAAACCCCTCCCATCATGCTATGATGATGCCCTCAGAACATGAGAGGGGCCATTCGCCACAATCGGCGCGACAGGTCCCCGACACAACATTTTTTTGGTCCTATTCCGGTATAACTTTGACATTTGCATGAAAAAATAAAAAAAAAAAAAAACGTTCTTTATTACAATAGACAACTTGTCTGTTGTATTTTTTTAGTTTAATACGATAAATAGTTGCTCATTTAAGCCTTAGTATTTCCTCGCTTGAAACTTTTTTTTTCGGGTATAATTTCGTGACTATATAAAACGTGCCATACTCTTATTATGCAAATGTATGTAGCCTATTTACGTTTAAAATTCACAAGTTACACACAGAAGACAGGCATGAATTGGAAGCAATTCCGCGTTCGTCTGATGAGTGTGCGTCCCGGAGGCTTTATATCGTCCTCTTTCCTTTCCCACCCTCTTTCTTATAAGGAAAGGATGGGAAGTGGAAGTGGACTTTCCGGATGAGAGGATGCGTGGAAAGGGAAAATATCTTCTTTCTGTGCATCCTCTCCTCCGTCGATTAAAGGTAGGCAACGCATATGCAATTGCGCATGTCTATGGGCAACGGTAACCTCGCTATTTCAGCGTTTTTAGGTGGCCGCACGCTCGTTTGCCACCTTGTGATATAAAAAAAAACAGTTACTTTTTGTTAATAGCACTCATAGGTCAGCCACACGAGCTGTCTTCGGCGTAACAAACATCCAATCATACTGTTAGGAACAAAATTCGGAAACTAGCCAGTGTGTTGATTCAAAACTAGCCGTATTAAAATGTCGCCGTTGGTGTCCCCTCGACATTCATTCTGACACTAGACTTTGTAACGAAAGCAAGTCATTCGCGCCAAAGGATTGTAATTAATAATGTCTAGAAATACTAATATTATAAATGCGAATGTTTAGATGGATGGATGTTTGAAGGTATTTTCAAAACAGCTGAACGGATCTTGACGAAATTGGGCATACATATAGAACATAGTCCGGAAGAACACATAGGTTAAAAACATATACTAATATATTTTTTTTAATTCCGTGCACACGGAGTCGCACGCTACAGCGATAATTAAGACAGGATATTGTAAACAAAATTTCCACTGGTTAACCGACTTGTGTTCATGTCTTAACATGTTGTTAAATAGTGCTATAAAATATAATAAATACATTTAAACAAAATAAACATACATAAAAACTAGGGATGATTATTGACTACATGTCTTTACAATATGTTGTATTGAAATAAGTTATTTCGGATCTTATAACATTGTTAAGTCACCATTAAGTAAGCATTACTTAGCTATCAACTTTGTTAATTACTTGAATAAAACTAATTAAGTTGACAAGAGCGTCGGCGGCTCAGAGTTTAAGCGCTTGACTTGCAGTCTGCAGGTCCTGGGTTTGAATCCCGCCATGTACCAATGTGCTTTTCCATTGTCGATTTACATATGTTCATTTATATTACGATTCTGCATTTCGGCATGGATGTAGAACATCGTCGCGAAGAACTCGTAGGCTACTAATTAAGTTTTTTTTTTATTTCTACGCGGACGGAGTCGCGAGCTACAGCTATAATTTATATTTTCCTGCCCCTTTTAACTTTGTGTTATCGACCGATATGCTGTTCATTTTATGAACAAAATATTCGTTTGTTTTATATTCATATAAATCCTGAAACTGCCATAACTGACTTCCATGACCTTTTTAATGAATAAACAGTATGCAGTAAAAGCAATTCAATGTAAATTCACTGGACAGGACATCGGGAACCAAAGTGAAATCTAAGACCTGGTATACAACTAGACAATAAGTGTAGTTTGCAATTGTTTGTTGTTAATAAATCGAGGCGTGATAAATAACTAGCTGTCGCTCGCGACACCGTCTGCACGGTATTAAAAAAAACTTAATTAGTAGCCTATGTGTTTTTCAGGTTCTGTTTTACCTCTATACCAAATTTAAGCGGGATCAATGTAACCGTTCTTTAGATACCTTAAAACAGATATCCATCCATTCATCTAAACATTCGCATTTATAGTAGTATGAAGTGTAATAGTACAATTATATTTTTTAGCACATTTTTAAATATTGACAAGAGATCGCTAATGAGCTATTGTAACTTGGTTAGTCAGATAAGTTTGCGAGACTATAAAATTTTATGACTCAATTTATATTTAATAGTAAAATTTTTCAAATGTTGAATTTGTTAAGTTATTTTTTTTTATAATATCTTAGCCTGTACTCTACCTGCCTGTACTATAGGCTAAGATATTCAACAAAAGTTGCTGCTACTTTTGTTGAAATTACAAATCTACCGACCAAAGGAGCTTGGTCTAGTATGGTTAGTTGCGATGGCGCCCAGAAATCAATCAATCGTCTTAATCCAATGGCCGATTTGATATCTAGTCTATCTAATATAAACGAGCTGATGGGGGGACCTTTGTACGAGCGCAACGAGGGTTCACCGGGACTGGCTGAAAACCAACTCCACATGGCCATGTCTTGCGTTACTCGCTGAACTTGCAGTCCACTGTCATCATATTTTTTTTTGTAATTACTTATGATATATATTTCTGGTATTATAACAATAAAGAAGTTTTTATTTTATTTATTTACTTATGTATTTTTTTTGTAGTGCGATCCGTGGTAATCAATTTATTAGTATGACTTACTTCCTATAATTATCTCCAATTTCAAAATTTTCTTCAATTTTTTTAAGCGACTATATCTTTATATATATAATTCTTCTGTGAGTGTGTATGTCACTGAACTTCTCTCAAACGACTGGACCGATTTTGATGAAATTTTTTGTGTGTGTTCAAGGGGATCTGGGAATGGTTTAGATTCACATGGTTTTGTCCGCTGGACAATGTTTTTTTTAATTAATTTTTAATTTATTAGTAGTTGTTGATTTTGGAATGTTTTACATTGGATCCGACAGACGGCGCTACCATCGCAGTGTCAAACTCAACTCCATATATCTATTGGATATTGTCATAACATTTGAATAATAATTTTCATCAAAATGGTCCAGAATGTTTAGCTTATTTAAAAAAGTTTGACATTTTCAAATTAAAGACGTGTAGACAGGACAACGCCTGTCGGGTCAGCTAGTTCTAATATATAGCTATGTTAAAACACTTTTTATCTTAAAGCTAAAAAGCAACATCACAAAAAAAACACCAAATTTGTTTTAATCCTAAAAACAAAAGAAAATTAATTCAGTTATTCCATGAAGCTAATCATGAATTTATGGCTAAACTGGGTGTCGCCCGCGACTCCGTCCGCGCGGGACTAAAAAAACTATATGAGTAGCCTGTATACTCTTCCAGACTATGTTCTACATCTGTGCCAAATTTCATCAAAATCCGTTAAGCTCTTAAAACATTCGCATTTATAATATTAGTAAAATAACGAACAATGAGGGACCATTAATTATGTTAAATACACTTTTTTCATATAAAGTTGTACTACTTTGTATATTTCGTTCATTGTTAAATAAAAATACACGTGTTATATTTATGCGACATTGTATTTACTATATCATTAAAATATATATATTATTCCATTCATTATATTTCTTAACTTTTTGTTTTGCGAAATTAACCAATTTGCTTTGTAAAACAAACCGTAAAGTTGTGTTTCAGGATTTTATTCATGTAATTTTTTTTCATAATGCTATTTATTTTCCTTTCTTTGTTTCCAAAACCTTACTTCTTATTTTACTAATATTATAAATGCGAATGTTTTGATGGATGGATGTTTGTTAGAAGGTATCTCTAGAACGGCTTAACGGATCTTGGTGAAATTTACCATAGTTGTAGAACATTCTGGAAGAACACATAGGCTACTAATTAAGCTTTTTTTTTAATTCGGTCATAATTAAAATAATGCGGACGGGGTCTTGTGTGACAGCTTGTAGTATTATAAATTACTAGCTGTCGCCCGCGAATCCATCCGCGCGGAATTAAAAAAAAGCCTTTGTGTTCTTCCAGACTATATTCTATATGTATGCCAAATTTCATCGAGATCAGTTCAACCGTCCTAGAGATACTTTCAAACAAACATCCATGTAAACTTTCGCATTTATAATATTAGTATTCCATCCATACATTTCAACATCATAACAATCGCACTTATAATAATTGAAAGATATGTAAATCTAATATAGGAAGAATCGACTGATCAGTGTTTCGCTCAAAAATAAATCTTCAAATGACTTTTAGGGCACGAGTTTAGAAAACCTTGCATTTATAATGCCCGTTGTACACAACACGACGACTTAAATCTTCGAATCCCAGCGATTTTAGTCGCTAAGAGAATACGAAGTACAATATCACAGAGGTTCGTATACAAGCACGCGTTGCCGACATTTTGTTATTAAGTCGCCAAAACCAGTCGCTCGCTATTTTTTTTATCAAAATCGTCTTGAGAAAAATCGCTGTGATTTTCAAAATGCGGATCATATCTATACTGTTGATATTTTGTAAATTCGAGCCGTTATTTCACCGTGTAGTCATATGCGCGTGCTCATCGAATACATGACTCGCGTCGACGACTCAACGTTGTGTTAACGAAGCGTGCGCATCGCGATACGTGCGACACAAGCATATAATGTTACTTACAAAGATTTACATTTCCTTGTACATGAAGGACCTAATACTTGCACTTTATTAGTAAGTATTATATATATTTGTGTGTCAGTGGTTTTCTCTCAAACAGTGCCTGATATCAAAAGGATCGACTCGTCCTCCAAATTAAATTTTGAAACATGTTCCTAAGTAAATGTCCCGTACGAGGTTTAAGAAGTTCGGCGATTTGGTATGTGGACTTTTTTAATCTATATTTTGTAGAAATTTTATTTAGATTAATAAAACTAATAAAATAGGGGTGTCTGTATGTAATATAGAAAAAAATATTTCGTATACAAGATTTACCGTTTTTACTTTTTTTTTTTAATTTCTGTCGGTCTATCTGCCTGAAATCCGCGTTTGTTCTGGATAGTTTCCAAAAACAGTTGGATTTTGACGGGATTTTTACTAGAAGGTAGGTGATTTGTTCGTGATTAAATGAATAATTACATTTGATATCTTTGATATTCAATAGCGGAAAAAAGGAATTTTATGAAACGATGGACCCTAATCCTCTTTTACTTTTCTTTGTAGTATTTTTTGTTAAGTTATTTGACAAGCAAAATTAATAAGAATTAGTTCTTTATTGAACAAAAGAACCATTTTTCACATAATGAGCAGGGTTCTGTTTCCTGAACTAGTTAAAAGTGTGTTTCAGCCTTCATTATCTGCTACCTAAAGTTATTAGGAATTAGTTAACATATTATATATATTAATTACATGGTTATTATTTATATATATATAATATAATTGATTAAAACAGCAATTGATTTTTATATATATATAAAATCAATTGCTGTTTGTTAATCTCGCTAAAACTCGAGAACGTTTGAACGGATTAATCTTATCTTGGTCTTGAAATGTTCGTGGTGGTCTAGGGAGGGTTTAAAAGGTGAGAAAAATTCGAATAATTGCCGGGAACTAATTAAGTTTCTTTTCACTCCACTCGGACGAAGTCGCCGGCGACAGCTAGTTTAGATATATAATATATACTGTGCGCGTGCGTGGCTATGTATACGTTGTTTCATTTTTAGGGTTCCGTACTCCATAGGAAAAAAACGGAACTCTTATATGATCACTTTATTGTCCGTCCGTCTGTCTGTCGAGACGCTTTTTTCCTCTTATTTATAGTTTTTACTACTTTATTTTACTACTTCTTTAAATTCTTCTTAATTCTTACTTTCAAATAATTAAATAATAAACCTATATGTAAGTAACTTTGTATATAATGTATATATTCCAACATTACAGGAGAGCTTCAAAAGCTGAGAATATGTTGAAACAGGGTGATTATTTTAACAACACGCTTTCGAAAATGGTCGTAGAAGGATTAAATGGCAGTGAGTTTTCGAAAACACCGTCACTTGTCAAAAGAATTAGCAAGGTATGGTTAATTATAATTAAATTCAAGTATTCAAGCACTTGACTTGCAATCTCCAGGTCCTGGGTTCGAATCCCGCCATGTACCAATATGTTTTTCGATTTTCGATTTACATATGTACATTTATCCGACGTTCTTACGGTGAAGAAAAACATCGTGATGCAACCTGCACATATCTGAGAAGAAATTCAAAGATATGTGTGAAGTCAACCAACCCGCACTTGCCCAGCGTGGTTGACTATGGCCTAGTCACCCCTAACTTAGGGTAGGCTTCGAGCCCCTCGGTGGGCACGTACAGTGAGCTGATGATGATGAGTCAAGTTATTGAGGGTTTCGGAGCCTATTCTAAGTTAGGTGTGTCTAAAATTTCGGCAACTAGTAGTGATTTTACTAGTCAATATTCGATTGTGCCTATTTCTAGAATTTGTTTTGATTATCTATAATTATTTACAAACTAGCTGTCTTAAAGAAAAAATAAACTTAATAAGTAACCTATATGTTTTTCTAGACAATGTTCTACTTCCGTGCTAATGTCCAAAGGTCCAACGGTCCGTTGAGCCGTTTCGGAGATACCTTTATAATATTAGTAAGATGAAATGTAAATATTGTCAGATGACGGAGTACTACACGACTGAAAGAATACCTCTTCAAGGTCACATGACTCTAATCGCCTACGAAATGTTAGAGAAATCGGAAAACATCACAGACAAATCGATGTATCAAGCGGAAGCTGTTGCTTGCGCAATGGAATTGGTGAGATAATTATTTAAAAATATGTATACATAAACGAACGAGTGGGAAATAGACAATATGTTATTTTTTTATATCATAAAGAGGCAAACGAGCGAGCGGCAACCTCAAATCGCTGAAATACCGAAGCCCAGAGACATCCGCAATTGCAGATGCGTTGTCTACCTTTAATCGACGGAGGAGGGAATGCAAAGAAAGATATTTTTCCTTCCCATAATATTATATACTTGCGTCGCAAGTAAACGGCAGCGCAAGCTCCGTACACAAAACAATGAATCGTCGACATGTGTCTTCTTTGCTAGTAGTGGAGTCGAAGCTGAGATTTTGGGATTTACTCGAGTGTAAAAGTAAAAAATTAAAGGGGGAATCTGGTACCCAATCAAGTACTCGCAACACACATATAACCTTCCAAAGGTCAGTTTCAGACATCGTGAGAGTTAATGCGGAAAAGTTTCACTTAATGTGGCTTGATTATTTATATATTTTTTTTACTTTAGATCTATGTGTGAAGGGAGATACTCGATTGGAAGTAATATTTCCATTATTAGTTACTGCCACGCTCGAATAAAAACTTCAAACGAGCAAAAGCATTACTTTACCGAGTCAGTCGTGTAATAACTTAAAACTGATTTCAGTTGCAATCATATTTCCTCATCATGGACGACATAGAGGACGGAGCTACGTCACGCCACGGAAAGACATGTTGGCATTTACTACCCGACGTTAAGACATTGGCATTGAACGATTCGAGCATGTTTCGGAGTACTATACATGAAATATTGAAAAAAACATGTGAAGGACCTCTTTACGTTGAACTATTGGATATATTCAACGATGTATGATTTCAAAATAATACTTTTTAAAATAACTTTCTTTCGTTTGTTCATCTATTGAGCTTGCTTAAAACTAGACTTTTTTGTTTTTGTTACAATTTCGATTTTGTTTGTCCGTTCGCAGTCCAGTTAACAATATACATAAAATGTTACTTATTGTAATATGTAAATTCATAATATGGTTCTTAACCATTGTATTCAAACTTATTTAACTTTTTATTTCACTTAGTTATTGACGAGATGGTACTATTTTATACCAACTACAATCGAACAAAAAGATAGTTGATAAACAAATAAATATATTTGCTAAATTATTTTTTCAGGCGTTTATAAACGTAGCTATTGGACAGCATTTGGACGTAATTCTCTCTAGATCCAAAGACTATTCATTGTTTACACAAGAAAACTACGATAATATAGTTAAATATAAGTGCACTTACTACACGATGAAGTTACCATTGATGTTAGCTATGACACTGGCCGGTAGAGCGACAGATAAATCTTTCGAACTCGCTGAAAATCTGTGCCGAGACGTCGGCGCTCTATTCCAGATGATAGTAAGTTTCAAACAACTAAATTCGTTTTTACATTGTTCGTTAGAAACAAATAATAAAACATTTTCTCTTTTGAACAATTCTCAGTAATAATTTAATGTTTAATTCACAGAACGACTTCATGGATTGTTTTGATTTGGAGTCGGAAAGTGGTAAATCTGGTACCGACATACAAGAGGGAAAGTGCACATGGTTAGCTGTGAAATCTTTAGAGCGCGGAAACCCAGAGCAAAGGAAAACTTTCAGAACTTGCTATGGCAGCTGGAACCCAGAGGATGTTGAAACAATAATAGGCCTATATAAAGATTTAGATCTTAAATCATTATACGAAGAACAACAAAAATTACGATACAAAATGTTCATGCAAAAAGTTCAAGAACTACCATCGAATGCTATGCCTACACCTGAATTGTTTTTAAAGTTGCTTCAAATGGCTCAAGGTGGACACTGAGATGTCAGCCAGGATCTTTTTATTCTTTTCTAGACAATATTTACTTAAGTCGTTATTATTAAAATATGTCATTATTATTGCAGATATTATAAAATAATATATGGATTCAGTTATAATTGAATATTTATTTCACTGTTCATCATCATCATCATCATCAGCTCACTATACGTCCCCACCGAGGGGCTCGGAGCCTACCCTAAGTTACTGCCCCTTAAACAGTTAGTCCGCAAAGTAGTAACACAACGAAATTGCAACGAATACATTGGAAGACATATTTATTTATTTATTTATTTACATGGTAGACTTACAGCTAGAAAGTAACAATAATAGACACAAGATAGTTAACATATAGCTATTTACAAGTCTACACTTATAGCAATGGCTTAAATAATTTGACAGTCAGCACATGAGATATAAATACTTGACTTTTTTTTTTAAAATATAAATATATATTCAACCACCGCTCAATTTATCTGAAAAAATCCCGGCTTAGACAACTCCTCGCTGAGGACACACTAGTTGCAAACGGGTCGATATCACACTTCTTGCACAGTGTGTTGAAGCTGGAGCTCGCACGCACCACACACGAGTTCTGCCTGTAATTAGTTGACGCGTACGGTACGCTTATGATGGGATTGTACCTACAAGGTTTGCTAGGTACACTGAAGTTGAATTTACATAGCAATTCCGGACAGTCGATATTATTTTTTAGTATTTTATGAATAAACATGAAGTCGGCAATCTCACGACGATTCATAAGCGGCAATAAATGGAATTTCTTACAAAGGAGGATATAGTCTTTAGAGTGATAAGGAAGTCTTTGTTGAAAGCAAAGGAACTTTATAAATCGTTTCTGTATATTTTCTAACCTATCAATATATTTATGATAACGGGGATTCCATACTTGCGACGCATACTCCAGTTGACTTCTAACATATATACAGTATAGTATTTTAAGAGTCTTAGCTTCAGTGAAGCATTTAGCGAGTCGCATAATAAACCCAAGCGACTTGGAAGCATTTTTGGCAATAGTGTCAATATGCATATTAAAGAATAAATTGTTATCATGATGAACGCCCAGATCTCTGGTGTCTGTGCATCTAGGCAGGTTTTGACCACCCAGCGTATAGGAAGTATTAAGTGCTATACGTTTTCGAGTATAAGTAATTACCGAGCACTTCAAGGGATTAAGATCGAGTTTATTTGTCGTGTAGTAATTTTCCAGTCGACAGAGAGCAGCCTGAAGTGATATCATGTCTTCAAACGATGATATTGTGGCAAATATTTTCATGTCGTCTGCGAAATACAGAAGGTTTGAAGACTCAAGACAAGAGGCAATGTTATTCACGTTTATCACAAATAAAAAGGGCCCAAGTAAAGAGCCTTGGGGTACACCACTAGGCACAGTAATCCAACTTGAAATGTAGTTATTTAGTACCACAGCCTGAGATCTATTGTCTATGTATGATGAGAGCCACCATCACGCATATAATAGAATATTAACGTTGCTAGTTGTGTTGTTACTGTTTGATTTGTGAAAATGACATAACGAAAATTGTTAATAAAAATACAATAACACAAATTTAAAAAAAACCGGTCAAGTGCGAGTCAGACTCGCGCCCCTAGGGTTCCGAACAAACCTGTAGGTATAGGTTAAAGTTCACGGGAAGGGGGTTATTAAGTTCATAATTATTAAAAATGTTTTTTTTTATATGATGAAACTAAAAATTTACTGTTTTCGGCATTTCTCCTATATTTGTGCTATAACACATTGCTTCATGCCAAATTTCAACATTGTATTCTCAAATTGTTATTATAATTATAAAGTAAATCCTGTATGTAGAGCACGGGCGTCGCTGCCCATGATCAATGATGGTGGCTAGTTTTTGATGCGGGGGGCAGCAACCATTAATATGATTTTTTACAGCATTTTACATTTTGTGGTTCTCATGGGGTGCCAGCTGACTCCCAGCCCCTCTCTGACGACGCTCATGATGACAACCCTTCCATAGGTACCGTAATATTGAAATAATATGTGCACAATTGACTATCATAATGATTTCATGTTAAATAAAATCATCATCAGCTCACTATTCGTCCCCACCCAGGGGCTCGGAGCCTACGCTAGGTTAAGGGTGACTAGGCCATAGTCAACCATGCTGGCCAAGTGCGGGTTAGTTGACTTCACTCATATCTTTGAATTTCTTCTCAGATATGTGCAGGTTGCATCACGATGTTTTCCTTCACCGTAAGAACGTCGGATAAATGTACATATGTAAATCGGAAATCGAAAAACACATTGGTACATGGCGGGATTCGAACCCAGGACGTGTAGATTACAAGTCAAGTGTTCAAACCCCAGAGCCATCGACGCGATGTTAAACAAATGCAGTCACAAAAAATCATATATATCCCGAATACTCCATGCCTACGACAAATGTCGTCTTAGTCAAAATTATTAGGTTGCCAAGACGTATAAACTGAGATGTACATTCGAATACTATTAATGGGTAGAGACGCTTGTTCTTTCATTTTTTTAACCTTGATTTTTTCCAATTTGATCCACTTCTATTTTTTTTTTTTTCATCTAGATACCAAGTATTGTATAGAACATCCTTGCAAAGTTTTAATGTTCGAGCTAGTCTGGAAATATAAAAAAATTGTGCAACACCAGCTGCGGAATTCCCGTGACTCCGTCCGCACGGAATTAAAAAAAAACATAATTAGTAGCCTATGTGTGCTTCCAGACTATGTTCTAAGATTATTATTTTAGTGTTCACCTCAACTCTATACCTCCTACAGTGAAGTTCGAAATAGAAAAAAAGTAAACGAACGAATGAATAGGAAAAATTTATTTGTCGACTAGCTGTCGCCCGCGAGTCCGTCCGCGCTGAATTAAAAAACAATCTTAAAAAGTAGCCTATTTCTTCTTCCAGACTATGTTCTACATCTAGGCTAAATTTCAGCGAGATTCGTTAAGCCGTTCAGGTGATATCTTCAAACAAACCATCCATCCAACTATCTAAACAATCGAATTTATAATATTAGTAAGATTAAAATTAGTCAGATTTGAAACTTTATTGCAATGTATCATGGTTGTAATTAGGTTGAACTTAAGAACTGTTTTATAACTTTTCTCTCAGTTTGTTAATGTAATAAGAAAATATTCACACGGACAGTTTTTGGCTTTGCTTTAAAACGTGACCCTTTATCTTGTCGGTAATGCTAATCGAAGACATCTATACATATTAATAAAATTAGAGTGTTTTATTTACAGAAAGCCGCAAGGACATTTACCTAAATCTCTGTCCAATCACCTCACCCCGCTTTTGTCTAGCTATTATCCTTTAAAAGAAACGGCCAAGTGCGAGTCGGGCTCGCGCACCGAGGGTTCCATAAAAACCTGTAGTATATAATAAGTAAAAGTCATCACGACAATCGAGTCATAGTTAAAAAGGGTTGAGTTGGACCTAGTTTTTTTTTTTTTTATAGGAGAAGGGGGCAAACGAGCAACGAATCGCCTAATATTATTTGATCCGACGCCCATGGACATCCGCAATGCCAGAGGAACCGCAGTTGAGTTTATAATAAAAAAATGTCATATAAGTAAAAATTTAAGTTTTTTAGAATTTTTCGTTAATTTGTGGTATTTTTCAACCAGTTATATTTGCAATCATGAAGCAATATTTTATGCTTCATGCCAAATTTTAAGATTCTAAATCAAATGACGTACCCTTTAGATTTTGATTCCTTTGCGAATAGTTGCGAGTTTGAAAATAAACACCTTAAATTGCTGTTTCTATTGATTGCGTTGACATAGAAGTTTGATTTTGTTACAGCTTATCCGGCTCGAAGGACGAACATGTGCATCCAGTTCAGCCCCGGAGGACAGTGTGTCCGGACATACAGAACGTAATGCACGGGAGGTGCACTCGCAATTAACAACGGTGCATCCCCAGTGCGAACCATCTAATGCTGGTTAACAAAGAATGAAGGTATATATGCTCTTAACTACCTGACTAAGAATAACTAACATGGTTAGCATGTGCGTGTGTGTTGTGGTGATTGATTTTAACTAGACTACCGAGTGTGCATTTCATGCACTCCAGTCTTCCATACCAGTCTTCCCTGCTTGCGATAGATTTAGCACAGAACACATTTGATCTTCATATTCTGGTCCTTGTTGTGCAATCATGTTTTATCACGCACAGGCTCTTCCTTGGCCATAGTCGTTGTTACGAAATTGTATATATACCTGAGTTGGAAATGTTTTTTTTTTATTTAATGATGTAACTAAAAGTTTACGGTTTTCGCAGTTTATTCTATATTTGTGCTATACGACGTTGCTTTGTGCCAAATTTCAAAATACTGACTTCACAGGAAGTACCCTGTAGGTTTTGATTCTCTTGTGAGTGTAGAAAATTTGCGACATAAACGGCTGTACCTTTTAATTGTGTTTTCTTAGAAGTTTGAATTTTCATAGCATCAAGGGACAGCTTGATATCTTGACGCGTTCCTGAGAAAAATGGTCTTGACAGTTAGACGGACGGCCAACAAATGGATCCTATAAGGTTTCCGTTTTTTGTCTTTCAGGGTACGTCGCCCTAATACTCTTTAACTTTTGTTATTTATTTTAAAAACAAAATAAAAAAGTCAAAAGGACCTAATGCTTATTGCATAAAGTATTCCTCGTAACTATATTTTGCGACCCACAAGTTTGTTCCGCCCAGAAAATCGTTGTTCGCATTTGATATATAAATCCGCCACCATTTGTACCGAAGCAGCCGTTGTGTAGCACTGTCCACAGGAGGCAAAATGTCACTAAGTATGAGGTTTGTTCGAGGTTTTAGAAGTTCTGCAATTTGGTATGTACCTCCTTTAAAATATGTTCTATTGATAAATATTTTAAATCATAGTAATTATATAAATGCGGTGAGAATCAAAATGGCGGATGTATCCTAGCAAATATTATTGTATCTATAATAGTATAAATAAATTGTACCAAAAAAGTACTGTTTAGTACGTCATCCACCATCCACCAATAAAATTACCATCCACTACCACCATAAGTACTTTTTTTATATCATAAGGTGGCAAACGAGCAAACGGCCACCTGAAATCGCTGAAATAGCGAAGTGACCGTTGCCCATAGACATACGCAATTGCGTATGGAGAGAGGAGAGAATGCATAGAAAGAAAATATCTTCCCTTTTCATGCATCCCCTCATCTGGAAAGTCCACTTCCACTTCCCATCCTTTCCTTATAAGATATTTCATTATAATTTCGTTTTTATGATAAGAAGGTATATTTTTTTACAGCGAGGTAATAAATTTTTGGTAAATTTTTTGAAAGTAGATATAATTATATTGCCTAGGTTACACTCGCCATCTTGACTCTCACCATAGGCGAAAGTTTAAATGTTACTTATTAAGCTTTTATTTATTTGTAAAGTAAATAATTATGACACAAAGTGATAGAACACAAATCGAATCAACCGTTAAAATAAGTCGCTAATGCTACATACGCGATTACAATACTTTCATAGATAAAAAACTTATTCCAAGAGCAAGATAAGGATTTTTACCCCTCTGAAACTGCAATGTTTTTCTAATAAAATGTTATTGATGTCCAGGCGCAATACAGCACAATCTTCAAGAGCAGATTGGTTAAACAGAACTCAGCGTTTCAATAACACAGTTCAAGAAATAGTCGCCAATGTAATGGCTAACGGCGAAGTTGCTAAAACACCATCATTAGCCAAACGATTAGTTAAGGTAATTAAACGATTTTACAATTTCTGAAACTAGATCTCGTCGAATTCGCTAAATTTTCAAAGTCAATTGCCCATACGCATTCCTATTAAGTTAAAAGGTTGTCGATGTTAACTTTAAAGGGCAAAGAATGTACAGGGAAAGAATAAATTTCTTTTGAAAACCACTTTCCCTTTCCATCCTCATATTACGCATTATTAGAAAACGTCGCTAAGGGGAAAATAATTAAATTACGCATTTCTATTGTGTGGTTGTACAACAGCTAATGCTGCTTTGGCCTTCGAATGTTGCGACGATATTTTAGATAACCCATATACAACATGTCCCAAAATTCAACGATTCTTTACGATATAATTTGTGGTTAAATTACGAATGTTTTGGTTCCATTTCTGTTCATGTTCATATTTGTAGCCACAATGTCTAACCATAAGGGTATCAAATTATAAGAACATTTAAAATAGTTAATGTAACTTTTAAACAAAAAGAGATAGATTTTTTTTACAATTTTTCCCCATGTAGTTATCGACCTGGCTATACAACAGTACCGGCTTATCGTTGAATTTTGGAACACGCTTTATATGCGTCCTTAACAGTAAAAGGTTGAGTCGCGGTGACTTACTTTTCTTGTATACCTATTTTTAGACATTATTAGTTAGAATCCTTTGGCGCGAATGCCGCGCTTACGTTACCAAATCAAGTGTCAGATTGATTAGTGAGGGGACATAAGCGTTGATATTTTAATAAGATTAGTGTTGCTCCGGTACACCGCACAGGGTCGGATTTTATTCCTAACACTTTATATTTCGTTTACAGTTAATGGAGTACGATACATTATTAAGAGTGCCTCTACAAGGCCACATGACGATGATGGCCTACGAAGTTTTGGAGAATCCAATCAACCTTACCGAGCAGAATTTATATAAAGCGCAAGTTGTGGCGTGCGCTATGGAATTGGTAATTTTTGCCTTTTTTTGTCATGTCTAAATCGGATAGAAAGGACCACAAATAAAGTTGCCTTTCATCATCATTAGTTCACTATACGTCCCCACCGAGGGGCACGGAGCCTACCCTAAGTTAAGGGTGATTAGGCCATAGTCAACCACGCTTGCCAAGTGCGGGTTGGTTGACTTCACACATTTGAGAATTTCTTCTCAGATATGTGCAGGTTGCATCACGATGTTTTTCTTCACCGTAAGAACGTCGGATATATATGTAAATCGGAAATCGAAAAACATATTGGTACATGGCGGGATTCGCACCCAGGACCTGCATATTACAAGTCAGGTGCTTGACCCCTGAGCCACCGACGCTCAAGTTGCCTTTAGTCAATTATAATACGAATGATGTGTTAAAACATCTATATTCAACAGAGTCTGCATTTCATTTTTTTTTATGCAGTCAATATAGTTTGGTAAAGAGGAAAAAAACTAAAGAAAAATTAGGAGTATACCTAGGTATACATTATCTTTGATACTATTGTAGATGTCTCACATTATTCTTCAGTCTAAAAATATAACAAAAAAACGTTATATTGCGAATGCATAATGTTCGCTAATAAATTCAACATTAACACTTTCAGTGCCAATGACTCTTCTACGCAATTTTTTTTTTATATCAGAAGGTGGCAAACGAGCGAGCGGTCACCTGAAATCGCTGAAATAGCGAAGTGACCGTTGCTCATAGACATACGCAATTGCATATGTTTGTTTGCGTTGCCTACCTTTAATCGACGGAGGAGAGGGTGCACAGACAGAAAATATTTTCCCTTTTCTATGCATCCTCTCATCCGGGAAGTCCACTTCCACTTCCCATCCTTTCCTTATAAGAAAAAGGGTGGGAAGGGAAAGAGGACTAAATTTAGCCTCCGGTACGCACACTCATCAGACGAAACGCGGAATGGCTTCCACTTCACGCCTGTCTTATGTGTGGTCGTGGTATTTCACCAGTCGAGCCGGGCCAATTCGTGCGAAGATGTTAAAGCGGGCTCTACCACTGTTAATGTCAAAGAAATGCAAATTCACTGTCATAAGAGAAATAAGTACTGGCATGGAATGTGTTAATCTATCACTGAAAGTTTTAAGTACTCATAAAAACGATAATCAATTTTAATGTAAATGAAATCTAGATGATATTTTTTTCCAGACACAATCACATTTTTTAATAATGGATGACTTCGAGGATCAATCAAAGACACGGCACGGACGAACTTGTTGGCATTTGTTACCTGAAGTGAAGAATTTAGTAATTAACGATGCCACCATGTTCCGAAGTCTTATAAACGACATACTGAGAACTCATTTGGAAGATCGACTTTACATCAAAATGATAGATATATTCAACAAGGTACTTCTGTTTGTTATATCTACTAATTTCTAGAACTTTCCTATGACCGCGTGGAAGATTTCATATTTTTTGCATTTGAAATGCCACAGTAAAAAAGTCAAAACTCTAAATCGAAATACTGTTAAATAATGCCATGATGCAAGCATAAAGTTTCATTTTTTTTAACTTATAAATATTTTAATAAAAGATTTCAATATAATTTTTAAGCCCAAACATTTTCCGAGGTTCTCATAATATACTATCAAATTTTATTTAAAACTAACTATCGCCCGCGACTCCGTCCGCGCGGGTTTAAAAATAGATGTTGGCCGATTCTCAGACCTACTCAATATGCTCACAAATTTTTATGAGAATCGGTCACGCCGTTTCGGAGGAGTATGGGAACGAAAATTGTGACACGAGAATTTTATATATAAGATCTGGCTGTAGATTTTTTTTTACACTTTTTAATAACTTTAATGTTTAGATAAAAATGTTATTTACAGATGAATTTATTTATCGCGATTGGCCAGCACTTGGACACTATGATTCCTATAACAAAAGATTTTTCATTGTTCACTCAAGAGACTTATGATAAAATAATAAGATATAAATGCACATTCTATTGTTTGGAAGTTCCAATAATGTTAGCTTTAGTTCTATGCCAAAAGGACAGTGAGGCAACTTTTAAACGTGTGTCCGATATCGTCCGTGACGTTGGTGCCTTGTACCAAATGATGGTAAGTATCAAATAATAAAAAACCTACATATTAATGAATCTATATTACCCAAGGTCATCAAGAGTGAACTGATGGAAGGGAACAATTTTGCTATTTTTTTTTTGTTGTATTGTTTTCTTTGAGGCCAGTGTTTTCTGCAAGTTTGTATAAATTTAATTTAACTCAATTGTGACGAAAGATATTAAAAATTATAAAAATACCAAACTTATAATCAGTCCTATTGAATTGATTTTGGCAAGTCAGCTGTCTTTCGATTTTTAATTCCTCTAGAGCATTTTATTACATACTAGCCGTCGCTTGCGACTCCGTCCGCGCGGTATTAAAAGAAACTTAATTAGCCTATGTGTTCTTCTAGACTATATTCTATATCCATGCCAAATTTCATCAAGATCCGTTGAGCTGTTCTGGAGATACCTTCAAACAAATATGCATCAATCTAAACATTCGCAATTATAATATTAGTAAAGTTGTTATATACATAAATGTAATAGAGTTATGTTATTATTTTACAGAATGATTTCACGGAATTCGGTGACGGAGAGACTATATCTGATAAGACCGGTACTGACATACAAGCAGGGAAGTGCTCATATTTCGCCGTGAAGGCATTGGAACGCGCTACACCTGAGCAGAAGGAAATATTCAAAGCCTCATACGGCAGCTGGGACCCCGAAGACGTTAAACGGATAAAAAATCTATACAAGGAATTAGATTTAATATCCCTTTATAAGGCACAACATAATTTAAAATACAACCGGTTTTTGAAAAATGTTAATGAACTACAATCAGACGATGTCCTGACACCAGAATTGTTCCTTAAATTGATGGAGGCTTCACAACTAAACAAATGGAATATATACTAGCCCACGAAAGTAGGCAGCACTTTTTAATAATACTAAATAGTTTTTTAAATCCAATGCTCAATCGATCTGTTTGATTGTATATCAGTTTAAACATTTTTATAAATCTTACTAATATTATACATGCCAATGTTTAGATGGATGGATGGATGTTTGAAGGTATCTGTAGAACGACTGCATAGATCTCGCTAAAATTTGGCCTAGATGTAGAAAATAGCCTGGAAGAACACATAGGCTACTTAAAGTATTTTAATTCCACAAAGACAGAGTTGAGGGCGACAGTTAGTTTTATTTGTTACTAACAAAAATTCTTTTGGCCTTTTTTATGATGTCATCTTCACATAACTATTCGTTGTTTTACTTCTTTCAAATAAAATAAACATTTTAGTTGAAGGAAAGTCATGACTTTTATGTTAAAAAAACATCACGTTTTTTTACTCTCATCAATATTAATGGAAGGTCAATTCAGTGTTTCTTAACTGTACAAAATATTGTTGTGTGTTCCTTCAAAATATTATTTTCTAAAGGCAGGAATATTCGTTGATTCTTAATATACTCTTACTATCTTACTAATATTATAAATGCGAAGGTTTGATGTTTGGTAGAACATATCTCCGTAACAGTTGCATAGATGTCGCTGATATCTATATATATATATATATAAAAGAAAGTTGTGCTAGTTACATTATTTATAACTCAAGAACGACTTTACCGATATGGCTGAAATTGGTGAGGTGGTAGCTTAGAGCATGGAGACGTACATAGGATACTATTTATTCATTTTTTTTGAATTTATGTCTCGCAGAGCTGCTTTTTATTTAACTTATCTATATATTAAGTTTTTTTTATATATCCACGCGGACGGAGTCGGTGGTGACAGCTAGTTTGGCATAATTGTAGAAAATACCCTGTAAGATCACAAGGGTTACTAATTAAGCTTTCTTTTAATTCCGCGCGCACGAAGTCGCAGTCCACAGCTAGTTTCAATCATAAATTAATTATAAGAATACTACTAAAAATAATAATATAATTAAATATCTTTTTAAAAATGGCTATGGGTATATCATTCCGCCTTTCTTTACGAAAGTTTTAGTTAGAAGAAGTAAAGACTCTTATTATGTAGACCCGGTATATATAGGATATAACTGTCGCCCACGACCCTGTCCGCGCGGAATTAAAAAAAAACATAATCAGTAGGCTACGTGTTCTTTGAGATTATGTGCTACGTCTATGCCAAATTTTAGCCGGATCCGTTTAGTCGTTCTGGAGATACTTTCAAACATCCATACATCCATCCATCTAAACATTTGCATTTATAATATTAGTAAGAAGTAAGATATTCAAGAAGTATGGTAACTAATATTGTAACACGAGAATTTTTTATATAATATTATTTTATACAACAGAACAGTGGTAGAGCCCGCTTCAACATCTTCGCACGAATTGGGCTGGTTCACCCGGTGAAATACCACGACCACACAGAAGACAGGCGTGAAGTGGAAACAATTCCGCGTTTCGTCTGATGAGTGTGCGTCCCCGAGGCCTAATTTTAGTTCTCTTTCCCTTCCTACTATTTCTCTTATAAGGAAAGGATGGGAAGTCGATATTCCGGATGAGGGGATGCATAGGAAGGGAAAATATTATCTTTCTGTGCATCCCCACCTATCAAAGTATTGCAACGCATCTGCAATTGTAGATGTCTATGGGCATCGATCGCTTTGCTATTTCAGCGATATCAGGTAGCCGCTCGCTCATTTGCTAACTTATAATATAAAAAAAACACAACTTTTCCATCACATCAGACTCGATTGTAATAAAACTGTTCCACCGGTATAACATACGTGGTTCGGATATTGTCTATAGATGATTATTCATAGTAAGGTCGAAGTCAAGTCGAGGAAGAGGAGGGTTAGGATTTTGGTGCGCCACCTCTGCAGCTCTTTTAGTCGGTGACGTTGTGGAGCTGCGGGGGGTACCGGTTTATCTTGCCGCACTGCAGCCGTTCGCTGTCGACGGTGACCGTGTCGGACGATTTGCCAATAGGGGATGACAGGGCGGAATTTCACGCTCTTCGCCCAGAAGTGGTAGATTTTTGGACCTGTCCCTTGAGTCTAAGGGCCACTTTTGGCAGAAATTAGGGGGTCTTGACCTCCCTCAGAGAAGAAGCTGCATAGGTGGCTGGTGCAGACGGTGTCACTCACCACCATGCGCAAGAGGAATCAGAGGAGTCTAGAGGGGGCTATGTATAGCGGGAGATTCCCAACTAACCACCGTGGTCTCTCTAAGGCAAGCGTACGCGAAAAGGTTTATCCTCTGGAAAATAAATACTTCGATAAAACTGGTAGCCAACGAGTTTTTCTAGCGACTTGGGGAAACAAGTGAGGTATGAAGGTGTCACAGATAGAAATGCATAATTTGCTCCTACCCTCTCAATCCCTACAATTGTCTCAAACCTCCCACATCCAGGTATCAGTAATAAAACATATGCACCTATTTAGCCAAATTCTTTGAGTTAAAAATGAAAGGAATGATATTATTCTACGATTGTATAATTATTACTGTTAATAGCACAAAAAAGGTCTAATTTTTTTGGGACATTAATATATGTATTATACTTATAAACATTACATCAGTAAAACATTTAAAATCAGAATCTTGTAATATGCTGCATGATTCTTCATGTATAACTTGCGACCCACAAGTTTGTTCCGCCCAGTAGATGTATGTATGGGTTGACTATATTAATCCACTTCCAAACCATCAGCCGAGCAGCTGTTGACAGACACTATACAGTGAAGGGAACACAGTTAAAAAAATTATAGAAAATAATAAAAAGTCGGGTAAAAATTAATAAAAAATGATACTAAGTAGGTGGTTTGTTCGAGGTTTTAGAAGTTCCGCAATTTGGTATGTACCTCTTTGTTTTATGTTTTCTTGAAAAATAATAATATAATAATTATTTAAAATATTCAAATATCATACTAATCATACGCCATATTTACTTAATAATATTCAAAATGCGTCAGCTTAGATTCTGAATGAAAGACACAGAGATAAATTATTGTCTAGAATAGCACATAGGCTTACAATAAGTAAACGTGTAAAACAACTAATCGCTAAATAAAAACTTTCTGATAATATCTGACAGAGACTCCTAGAAGACTCTGGAACAATACGAATTAAATGAATCGGATCATTCTTTTAGACTGCAGTCGATCACAATAGAAGTTATAAAAATTTTAAGAAAAAATTAAAACCGATTTACTAAAAAAATATTCTTAAAAAAAAAATCTTTAGCAAAATGCACTAAAACGTATCAAACTCGAAAGGAAAAAAATCTTTTGTGTAATCTTACTTAATGTTATATATGCGAATGTTTAGATGAATGGATGGATGTTTGTTAGAAGGTATCTCCAGAACGGCTACATGGATCTCGCTGAAATTAGTCATAGATGGAGAACTTAGTCCGGAAGAATACATAGGCAATTATATTTTTAATTTCTCGAGGACAGAGTCGTGGGCGACAGTTAGTATATCTATATTGTGAAATTATTGTAATTTGAAAATCGGCCGAGATAGATGTGGCATTTAAGTTTCTACTCTACTACTACTACTACTACTACTAAGATAATGTTCTCTCAATAAAGGGAAACCATACGGTATTTTTATCTACTTAATGTATCATTTTCTCTGTGTTTTTCTCTAATATATTTCTTTTTGACTTTTGTGTAAAACGGAAAGTAAAGTATCTGCTTTTTCAATAAAAATTATTGATACCAGGCGCAATCCAACTCAACAAACGCAATCTCCAAAAGCAGATTGGTTGAACAGAACGCAGCGCTTCAATAACACAGTTCAAGACATAGTCGCCAATGTAATGGCTAACGGCGAAGTTGCTAAAACACCATCATTAGCCAAACGATTAGTTAAGGTAAAAAAATACGTTCCTGCCGAAGTAAAAGGTATTCAGAATTAAACTGCAGCACTCGCAGAGACGTAACTTTAGTTTCTGAGACTAAAATTTCTGTATAAAATATATACTCATCCTTGTGTTTATCTTTGACAAGTGATAACAGTATGTTTTTATTGGAGATATTCGTCTCAGAAACCCACGATAAGAGTAGATTTTAGTATGAAAATTATTTCTTTTTTAATTTAAAATGTTAGTAGATTTTTTTGTAAATTTACTAATATTTCTTTTACCTTCCCAACTAAGCTCTAGGCTTGTGCTAGGATATGATTTACGGCAATAGTCGAATGGCGGGATTCCAACCCCCGATCTCGTGATTGGGAATCCGCACCCTTAACCATTAGGCTATTGACGCTTTTTATATTATGTGACTTTATTGAATATGTCAGTTAGTAATGTTGTAAAATCTTTATTATATTGATACTGTGTTTGTTAGATTTTTTTATAACATTTAGTCACAATTTAAAAAAAAATCTTTCGCAGTTAATGGAATACGATACATTATTAAGAGTGCCTCTACAAGGTCACATGACGATGATGGCCTACGAAGTTTTGGAGAATCCAATCAACCTTACCGAGCAGAATTTATATAAAGCGCAAGTTGTGGCGTGCGCTATGGAATTGGTAATTTTTTTGATACAGATTTAATTTCAGATAGATTGCTTTAAATTAAAGCATCACTTATCAATGGTGAATGATACCAAAATCTTTGTATAAAACATACCGTCATCCCTTTCCCCGTTTAAAGCATATTGTTAAATTTGACAAAAAACAGACTTAAAAATATGCTTTAAACAGGAGTTTTTGTATGAGAAAATTACCGTTAATAAACTGATTTTGCTACATAGTAGGTTTCATATCAGGTTAATTAACCTACTATGTATGAAATCGTTAACCCATTTATAAACACTAATTGATTTAATTAACAAAAACGGTACTCATCAAAATAATATTCTTTTAATGTTATTAATATTATAAATGAAAATGTTTTGATGTATAGATGGTTGGATGTTTGTTTGAAGTTATCTCCAGAACTGTTGTATGGATCTTGCTGAATTTGGGGTAGATGTAGAATATAATCTGGAAGAACATAAAGGCTACTGATTCAGTTTTTTTTATAAGAGAAGGAGGCAAACGAGTAGTGCGTACACTGAGGTGATCATCGACATCCATGGACATCTGCAACACCAAAGGAACCACAGATAACCACCTAACCCCGCGCGGACAGAGTCGTTGGCGACAACTAGTTTAAATAAATGATAGATGATGTTTTTTTCTAGGCACAATCATATTTTCTTATCATGGATGACTTCGAGGACCAGTCTAAAACGCGACACGGACAGCCATGTTGGCATCTGTTGCCCGAAGTCAACAATTTAATATTGAACGACGCCTGCATGTTCCGAAGTCTTGTAAACGACATATTAAAAGAACATTTGGACGGCTCCGTTTATACCAAAATGATAGATATATTTAATGAGGTATATATCTGATACCAACTAAGATGAATTCAGAAATTGAATAAAATAATCAATGTTAAAGACCTTATAATTACTGACATTGGCTTACATACATACATCATCAGCTCACTATACGTCCCCACTGAGGGGCTCGGAGCCTACCCTAAGTTAAAGGTGATTAGGCCATAGTCAACGACGCTGGCCAAGTGGGGGTTGATTGACTTCACACATATCTTTGAATTTCTTCTTAGATATGTGCAGGTTGCATCACGATGTTTTCCTTTACCTTTACCGTATGAACGTCGGAAAATGTACATATGTAAATCGGAAATCGAAAAATACATTGGTACATGGCGAGGTTCGAACCCAGGGCCCGCATATTGCTAGTCAAGTGCTTGACCCCTGAGCCACCGACGCTCTTGCATTGGCTAAACTCTACATAACTATAATAATAACTTGCCTTGTACTATGCAGGGTGAAAGGGTAGAGGATAAGATTTTGATCCCTAACATATACAAAGATTAGAAGAAATATAGAGTTATTTTCACCACACCCCTGCCTTCTGTGTCCTAGGTATTGCACTGGTCGAGGTGAACATTCGCGCAACCGCTAATACTGCTACAGGCACAGCCATTGACATAAATTGTTTTATTTTTCAGATGTATTTATTTGTAGCTATTGGCCAGTACCTGGACAACACAATTCCTAAAGCAAAAGATATATCTTTATACACACATGATAATTATAGTAAAATTGTAAGATACAAATGCACGTATTACTGTTTAGAAATACCAATAATGTTAGCATTGATTTTATGTGAAAAAGACAATGAGCCAACTTTCCAGCGAATCAGAGATATTGTCCGTGACGTGGGCTTCTTATATCAAATGATGGTGAGTATTGAATAATAACAACGAAAAAAAACAGCAAGTATTGATTGCTAATGGTCAGATCTACTTAACAATTACTCCATACATGTAAATTTTGTTGGTCACGTTTGTAATTTGTGATAATTTAAAAGCGTAGATCTTACATGAAATGCGCTTTGATTCGTAAGAATCGACCGAAAAGCTAGACCTTGGAGATGTATATTAACATATGTAAGAAGTAATTGACTAGGCAAATAAAATTGTGATAAAAAATTGGCATCGAATAAAATTGGACTATATTAATTATATTGATAGCGTATTGCCAATATTTGTTACTGACACGTTTTTGTTACGTAAATAAGAAGTGAATAGTAATTACTAATTTGTAGTCCTACATAAATCAGCTTTGAACCGGCTCAAATGTTCGGCTCATATAATTTGAACCGTTGATCTGCGGTTCAACAACTAAATTGGCAGCTCTCATTGCGATGTACTATTACTGAGTGAGTCGACGCGCATGCAGGCTCGCGCTCGAGCTGCATGGTGACTGGCAGGTTGCAGCTCGAAATTCAAATCATAATTCTATACAGGAACAAATTGAGCTTAGCTGCGAGTCGGTTCACTGATCTGCTTCACGCATGTGAGCCGTGTGATCTACAGGTCACAAATGTTCTTTGATTTACCCATATATATTAATTTTCAGAATGATTATACGGACTTGAGCAATGAGGAATCTAAATCTGGAAAAACTGGTAGTGACATACAAGAAGGAAAGTGCACTTTTTACGCCGTAAAGACGTTAGAACGCGCGACACCAGAGCAGAAAGAAATATTCAAATCATCGTATGGTAGCTGGGACCCCGAACACGTTAAACGCATAAGGAACCTTTATAAAGAGTTAGATTTAATTTCCCTATATAAAGATCAACATAATTTTAAATACAACCAGTTTTTAAAAAATATTAATGACCTTCCATCAGACGATATCCTGACTCCGGAATTGTTCGTGAAAATGATGGAGGCTTCCAACTTGAACAACTGGGAAATATACTAGCCCTTAAGAATTGTCAGATTATTGCTTAAATGTAAATAAATGTTACTGTTATTGTAAAATGGTTGAATCATAAATTATATAATATTATTAATATATTTATTTCTTTTAAATGATTTATTTATTGAATACAAACGTAATGAAGATAAATGCTTAGATTTTATTGTATTTTAAATTTAATTACAATAATTCTTTTTCAGTCAACGTCACGATTATTTAATTTTTTTTGGCTTGTTCTCATTATTGTGGTAATATATGATTTTTTTTTGTTTTAAGACGTGAAAGAAAGAACAATGTGAGATAGAATGAGACATAAAAATAGATAAACGCAGTTGATGCGGAGAGGTGCAGCCCAAATTCGTCCCTTTTCCCTTCCCACCTTTTTCTTATAAGGATTGGATAACTTCTAACATCCATTCATACGTACATACATCCAAACGTTTGAATTTATATATTTTTTTTTATTATTTTATTTATAAAAACTGCATAGCACTCTTACAGTATACAACGTATTTGACACTATACGCACTTTACATAATATTAGCAAGATTCAAAAAACTTTAATTAGATTTTG
>NW_013530507.1:4192282-4193256 GCF_000836235.2 Papilio xuthus | reverse complement strand
AAAAAACTCTTCCTGAACAAACGTCATGCTGTAGTCTCCATGGTTAAGCCCTTGACTTGTAATCTGCAGGACCTGGGTTCGAATCCCACCATGTACCAATATGTTTTTCGATATTCTATTTACACATATACATTTATCCGACTTTCTTATGGCGAAGGAAAACATCGTGATGCAACCTGCACGTATCTGTGAAGAAATTCAAAGATATGTGTGAAGTCAACCAACCTGCACTGGGCCGGTTCATTATGGCCTGGTCACCCCTAACTTAGGGTAGGCTCCGAGCCCGTCGGTGAGGACGTATATGATGTAAGCTCATGAATGAAGTTTGACAACTGACGCCCATGACGTATCGATTTGATTTGGTATGGGTAATCAATATAAATGAAATTAATCACTTAACGCTCGGGTCGTAGTGTTGGAGGTCTTGTAATAAAATTAATGGAAAAAAATAAGTTATTTAGGTATTTTACCGTAACCGAATTTACTCAACCCATCTCTAGGGAATTGTCAAATTAATAATTGTTATATAGACACTATAGAACTATAATCGGCAGTTCATCCACAATTATGGTGCAACTGAAGTAAAATTATTATTTAACAAATGAAATATGATAAATACCCGATGGACCGATGACCTTTTTTTTTTTATTTTTTTTATTTTTTTTTTTTTATAGTCAGGAAATGCATTTACGCACGCCTACGCCGGGCGGTGCAATGGCGTAGGGAGTGTGGGACTCGCCGGCCACAGAAGGTGACCAGAATACCCACTAAAACCTGACTGCCCTCTGACGCATCGGGACGGGGCCACGGGCACGCTTTCGCTCTCGTCCGCGGCCCGTGGACCGATGACCTGGTCAAGGTTGCGGGAGTGCGAAAGCGTGCCCGTGGTCCCGTCCCGATGCGTTGGAGGAACAGAGAGGTTTAGTGGGTATGCCTCCGCTATGGAGGATAATCCCACATAACTACCGCGTCCC
>NW_013530507.1:4152214-4192276 GCF_000836235.2 Papilio xuthus | reverse complement strand
CCCCCCCCCCCCAGGGGCGCGGAGCATGCATAAAGAATTCCTCTCTGGAAAAAAAAGAAAAGGTTGCGGGAGTGCACTGGATGCGGGCGGTACATGACCGGGCATTGTGACAATCCATGGGGGAGGCCTTCGTCCAGCAGTGGATAAATTTAGACTGATTATGATGATGATGAAATACCCGAAACAAATAAATATCTCATAATTTTATACACCATATATAACATGTATAAATGGTGTTACAATTTTCCATATACGTTATAAAAATTTTTACCGGATTTATTAGAATTAACCGTATTCCGAAATTTTACAGTAACATAATTTATGCATTTGGTAGGGCGTAGGATTCGAATTTTGCGTTCTATTCATATATTACTTCAGTTTTAACAGCTTGCGCTGTCGTTGATTGTGGAGTGTGAACAGAAGTGGTTTCCATATAAGTTAAAAAAAATAAACAACATGTCAAAAAGTAATATACTAAACAATCGGTAAGTGTAGCCCTAAAATTACGCAAAATTTATAATCTTAATATAATAATATTTTTATATCTAAAATATATTATATTAAGAATAAGGTTAATAAATGGATAAGTACATGATTATTTTTAATCTGAATATTTAAATGGAAGGAAGTCCGGAGGAACACAAAGCCTACTAATTATGTATATTTTTATTTCGCGCGAACGGAGTCACGGGCGACAGCTAGTAATACATATTGACATCAAATTCTATACATATTTATAAAATTGTAGTGTAAACCTATATTTGGGAACAACCATATTTTTTAATTCTTGTCTGTATGTCCGCAAGGACGAGTTTCAATCTCCAGTAGGGCTGGGTTGATTTTGATGTATTTTGAACGGGAAGGTAGTTATGTACGCAGGCACATTATAGGCCACTTTTTTAATTCTGCATTGATATGGTAGCGGGCTAGTGATAAAACAGAGGCAAATATCTGTATGTATTGTTAGAATTAGAAGTCGAAAATCACAGTAACAGACGGATGAATGTTTATATGAAGGTATCTCCAGAACAGTTGAACGAATCTCGATAAAAGTTGGCAAACATATAAACGTAGTCTGGAAGAACACGTAGGCTATTTATTGTGTTTTTTTATTATTACGCGCGGACAGACTCGCAGGCGACAGTTAGTTGGTTATAAATGGGATATCTATTTCGCTGCGAATTTCGCAATAACTTCTATGTGATGGTATAGAGCCAACGGAGGTCATTGTATAAATGCGAATTCTATGTAAATAGGGTATTTGTGATGAAACTACGAAAGATCGAGAGGTCGCCAAAACAGAGAGGTACAACACAAAAACTAATAGCAAATAAATCACTTTTAATATTTTTTTGTAATTTCAGGACCAAAGAAAATCATTGTTTTTCGTCACTATCGAAAGAGTTTGTAGCTAACTATCACAAAATATTCAATGAGGTTGTCGACGAAGCTTTAGCAAGAATTCCTTATTTACATTCTATTGAAATTAAGAATCGGATTAAAAAGGTATGTATACTACCAAATCTATAATAATAATATAAAGCAGAAGAGTTTGTTCAAACGAGCTAATCTCAGGAACAACTGATCCGATTTGAAAAATTCTTCTTTTGTTAGATATTTTATTTATAGAGGAAGGCTTTAAGCTATAGAACATTACGCTGCAACTAATAGTTTCTTTTAATTACGCGCGTTCGTAGTCGCGGGCGACAGCTAGTCTTCGATATTTCGCATGTTAAATTTAAAAGATTTTTTTTAAATTTTAGATGGCTGGCTACTATGCGCTTGTAGAGAAACCAATTTTAGCTGAACTTTTTCTCATTGCGTATGAAATGCTCGAAGAGCCAAATAATTATAACGAAGTAAAGAAACGTCAAGCATATACATTGGCCTGCGTAATGGAAATGGTAAAGTCCCACTGCCACTTTTTTTAACATTTCTCCTTCCTTGACACCATCACGTTCAAATCCACTTTCCCTTCCCATCCTTTCCATATAAGAGGATAAGAAGGCAAACAGATTCTAAAATTAGGCCTGGGGCACGCGCATTCATGAGACGAAACGCGGAATTGCATCGAGTCCTGTCTTCTTCGTGGTCGTAGTGTTGTAATAATAAAACCGGACCATTCGCGCAACAGATGTTGTTTTTGCTGGCATCTACCACTAAAACTAATACTTAACTTACTTACTTACTACTAAACTGATACTTAAAAGACTTTTATAAAAGTAATTAGTGAGACATGATTAAGAGTTAATTTTAGGAATTAGTAATAATAATATAAGTATCTTTCGGCTCTACATCATGTCATCTTCGTCATCATCAGTCCGTCATCGTCCCCACTGAGGGGCGGGGAGCCTATCCTAAGTTAACGGTGACTAGGCCATAGTCAACCACGCCTTTTAACTTTGTTGACTTCACACATATCATTGAATTTCTTCTCAGATATGTGCAGGTTGCATTAAGATGTTTTCCTTCACCGTAAGAATGTCGGATAAATGTACATATGTCAATTAGTTCGAAAAACACATTGGTACATGGCAGGATTCGAAACCATGACCTGCAGATTACAAATCAAGCTCACCTTTGAGCCACCGACTACATCATACGAAATATTTTTTTAAATGATTTTCTTCAACAGTGTAGTTGTTACTTCTTAATTATTGACGATATGGAGGACGATAGCAAGATACGTAGAGGCAAGCAGTGCTGGCATCTGCTGCCAGATGCTGGATCATCAGTCTGCAACGACACCTGTATGCTGAGAAGTTTTATATATGAGTTATTACTACTGAATTTCCCACAAACTGAAGGCTCTAAAATTATCGCATACGTTAATCAGGTAATTAAATTAAATTCTACTATGTCGTTTTGTTAAACGATATTGTCACTATACAGGATGTCCGGGAATGACGGAGTAACAGATTCCTTAGTCGAAAATATGACGATTTAACCCATATAGACCAAGGAATCTTGGTATTTGTACACGTCATTCCCGGACACCTTCTAGAGATACCTTGTAATTTAAAGCAGAGGCGTGTACTATAGTCAAGGTTCCGCAAGCTGAAGAGGACATCTAGTAGGAATGGATTTATGAAAATAAGTTAAATTTTGTAAGGGAATCCAAATATTTGAGAATCTCTAGACTGTACACGGATCTCACTGAAATTTGGCATAAATATAGAACATAGCCTGGAAGAACACATAGGCTAATAATAAATTTTTTGTAAATTCCGCGCGGGCGACAACTAGTATGCAAATAATCATTGTAAACAAAAATCAAATTATGTGTTTGACCTCTACGGATTCCCAAACTAATGCTAATATAGTAATTAATTTTTGGTAGCGTGTTCCGATAATTACCTCAGAGTTTTTGCATTGAATTTTTTTATTAATTTGATATTTAAGTGGCCTTGAAATTTACCCCTCTTGTCTGGTACAAGTGAGTTATACTTATTTAATTTCATTTTCAGATTTATTTCTTGTCAGCGGTTGGACAGCATCTCGACATGTTAACGTCGGAAAAACAAAACTATAAAAATTTTACAATGGACCAGTTCAAAAAGATAGCCGAATTAAAAACGTCGTTTCCCGCTATCCACTCTCCTATAATTTTAGCTCTCATTTTGGCTAACAAAGACAGCAAAGAAGCAAAACAGCAAGTGCATGATGTGTGTAATGACATTGGAATTTTTGTTCAGATAAAGGTAATCATAATAATTTGGAGGTAAACATTACCAAGAGAGCGTCGTTGGTTCAAGGGTTAAGCACTTGCAATCTGCAGGTCATGGGTTCAAATCCCGCCATGTACCAATCTGTCTTTTGATTTACATATGTTCATTCATCCGATGTTCTTACGGTGAAGGAAAACATCGTGATGCAACCTGCACATATCTAAGAAGAAATTCAAAGATATGTGTTAAGTCAGCCAACCCGCACTTGGCCAGCGTGATTGACTATGGCCTAGTCACTACTTACTTAGGGTAGGCTCAGAGGCCCACAGTGGGGACGTATTGTAAGCTGACAACGATTACGATTACAACCAAGACATAATTTTTACATTCTATTATAATATAAAACATGTAGAAGATATAATGTATTTGCTAGAATTTATAAAAGACCTTATTGTCAAAATACGTATGTAATAATTAACACCCTTTATAATCTAATTAGAAATCGTATTAACACCAGTATTCAGAGCATTTGAATACGACTTGCATGCGCACGGACTCATTAGATGAAACATGAAGTTACTCTCACATCTCTCCATCTTCAGTGTGGTCGTGATGTTGGCGTTTGCCACTGTTAAAATGTCTTTTTTCTCCTTTAGAATGACCTTATGGATTTGTACAGCTCAAATGAATCTGATTTAAAATCTTCAACGGATATACAGAAAGGAAAATGCTCCTGGTTGGCTGTAAAGGCATTAGAAATGTGTAACATAGAGCAAAGAAGAATCTTCCAAGACAATTACGGTAACTGGGATGAAAGTTGTGTTCGAAAAATTCAAGAACTATATGATACTTTGAAATTACAAGAAATATATGAAAATGAAAAACAAACACAACACGAAAATTTAATAAGAAAAATAAACGAACTGCCTCCGAATGCAATACCTAGTGCAGATAATTATAAAAAACTTATTTCTTTAATGGAAAAATTTCAATTGGCATAAACTAATATTTTAAAATAACAGTATTGGGTTGTTTTTGGTTATAAAACAAAGGAATAAGTATTATGGTAACGTGTGCCGGATACAACTAAACCAGGTGCAGGACGTAAAGGGTTGCACGGAATGCACAACTTGGTTGTACGATGATAAAAAAATAAAGACAAGTTGAAGAAAAAATATAGCAGCACGAGTTGTCCACGTAAAAAAGGGATATGGCAATTTTTTTTTCCAAATACATATCTGATAGTTAATTAAATTAATTGAATTAATAAAATAAATGAATTCAATTACGTAAATAAATGTAATTTGAAAATAAACCGGGTTTTATTTGCAATTGCCCAAATACTTATTTTTTTACTCTGGAAAATATTCAAAGACTATTAATGTCAGGACACAGTGAACTATTAGTTGCCTCAAGTGAGTTAATCTAAGGCCCTCAGCACATAAGGCAATATAAATTTACGAAATCCCGTGATTTTAGTTGAATTACGTAGTAAAATGTTATAGAGATGCGTACACCAATTGGGTTAGACAACGTGCGTTCGCTTCGAAGCGTTTCCATAACGAAGTTCAGAAATGTATAGAACTGACAATAACCTTCGATAAGTCACGCGATTCTCACGCGTCAGGGGGGTTAGACAAAGTGCATTCGCTTCGCTTAAATTTGAAAATCAATTATTTATATAATCTGTTGGATCGTAATACCGATGATTAATGTAATCTTACTAATATTATAAATGCGAATGTTAAGATTTATAGATGGATAGATGGATGTTTTTTAGAAGATATCTCCAGAATGACTGCATGAATCTCGCTGAAACTTGGCAATGGTTTAAAAACCGCCTGGAAGAACATATAGTCTACTAAGTGTTTTTTAATTCCACGCAAGCGGTGTCAAGGTTGGAAGCTAGTTTTAAATAAACAAAAGTGTTATAGACTTAGCATAGACTAATTAACTTTTAGGTTATGGAATTACAGAATATGTAAAATGGCTAACGTATGACAGTTGACATCGCTTTTTTTTATATCATAAGGTGGCAAACGAGCGAGCGGTCACCTGTAATCGCTGAAATAGCGAAGTGACTTTTGCCAACAGACATACGCAATTGCATACGCGTTTCCTCGACCTCGACCATACCTTTAATCGACGGAGGAGTGGATGTACAGAAAGAAAATATTTTCCCTTTCCATGCCACTTCCCATCCTTTCCTTATAAGAAAAAGGGTGGGAAGGGAAAGAGGACTAAACTGGGCCTCCGGGAATCATCGCGAATCATATATTCGATCAGTAAACGCGCTTAACCTTTTCTGATCGAATAGATGATTCGCGTTGATGTTTCAATGTTGTATGTATTCGCGAACATAATTCTCGCATCGGAAATACAATATTAGTTTCAACGTTGCCATGTGTACGAAGAGCCGAAGTTTTTTACTCGTGCATAAAAATTATAATGATAGTTTTTTCATAGATACAAAATATCCCAAGTTTTAATACGTGCATAAAATCTGTTTACTCACGACATTTTACTATAATGTTTTAAAAGAAATCTTACTTCTTACTAATATCATGCGAATGTTTAAATGCATGGATGTTTGTTTGAAAGTATCTCGAGAATGCATGGATCATGTGAAATTTGGCATAGATGTAACACATAGTTTGGATGATAACATAGGCTACTAATTATTTTTTTTCCGCATGGATCGAGTCGCGGTTGACAGCTAGTAAAGTAATAAAACTTTACAAAGAGTTAATATTTCAAGGAGTTTTATGTTTCTATCGGATCATTAGATCATAAAATCTAATTTGCAACATCCATTCAAAGTTGCATAGAAAAAAAAAAATATATATATATACATAAATATCTAAAGGTTCAATAGCAAAAAAGATTCAATGCAATAGACTATAATTGTATTCATAATTATGTACAAGAAAAATATACATAACAATTGATAAGTTAAACCTAATCTTTCCTGAATCTACCTATATAATGTAATTAATTCTAATACTAGCTAGCGCCAGCGACTCCGTCCACACGGAATTAAAAAAAAACTTAATTAGTAGTCTATGTATTCTCCCAGGCTATGTTCTACGTCAACGCCAAATTTGAATGAGATCCATGCAGCCATTCTGGAGATACCTTCAAACAAATCCATCCATCCATACATTCACATTTTTAATATTAGTAAGATACGTAAGATTAAAAATATTATAATGAACGTATTATAATCAAGACAATTACATTATTACGGTGCTAAGCACATAAATCTTTCATACCTAATAAACCTAACCGGAAACCCTTCGCCACAGGTGTAACACCTGGCCTACGCCAAGACTAGACTCAAGACCTAGCTGTCGACTCTAAGTGAAGATTTACTAAAGGTTATCTACATTTTGGAACCAATTAGACATCTGGACTGTCCTCGCCGGTATTTCCAAACATCTACGATGAACATCTCGGTATTCCCGCTGCTCGTTTGCCCCCTTCTTTTAAAAAAACAATCTAACTCATGTGTTTGATGACAGTCACTTTATCAGCTAGGTGTTGCAAAGCACACCGTCCTTTAATTATAAGGTGCACTTAGTAATCTAATTAAGAATTAATTGAACGAAATATTACGGATTATTCAAACTTTCGTGAGACATTATAACAAACTGATATAAAAACGGGTAAACATTCACGTATACTCGTCCGGTGGCGGCACCGCCTAGAAACTTGAACAACAACACCACTGACGCTTTGGTATCAACATCGTCGACGACGCTGGCGCACCCCGCGCCCCCCGCTCCCACAAGAAGCGCCCTAAGAGCGCAGGCGCGCAGTGAGCGACGCGCCGCGTCCGCGAAATAATACCAGTACCACTCACCCTGATGAAGGGCCCTCGATGGGCTCGAAACTAGTCGGTGCCGCCACCGGATGAATATACGTGAGTGTTTAGCCGTTTTTATATCAGTTGAAATATTACGGACACGAATCTTGAATTACAGTTGACAATATATGAACGTTACTTGCTTAAAACGTAAACAAAAATCTATAATTCAACAAAAAATCGAATTCTTTTTCCATTTTCCTTAAGTTCTATTAGGTATTGTCTTAAACAATAACTTAAAAAAAAAGTATACACGAGGCAAACTTTAATCCTACAAAAATACTCTGACGAAACTTAATGTATGCGTATAAAGAGTATGAAAGCACGTAGCAGAAATCCCCTCTAATTATTTGACAAATAAAATAAAATTTACTTACCATTTCGATGTCACGTATACCGCAAATTCTTTTGCTTTAGAGGCTCACGGGTGACGTAGCCCAGATGCAATTATTACTCTGATCACAGCTCCTCGTCAGCCCAAATTTAATAAACTAACTTTTTTAACGTATTCAAACCGCGAACTTATAAAAACTTGTAGTATGGCTAATTTCGCACATGCCCGCACGTCTTCCGACAAGAATTTTCATAATACCCACATGTTCGAAAACATAAAATAAATCCGTTTACCTGTAGTTTAATGGTTCCAGTTGTACAAAGATATAAAAACATAAGTAATGCTAAAATAAAATTATATTGAAAAATATGTTTTATGAAGACAGCATTAAATTATATGATTATTTAGATTGATTTCCATAATTAGGTTTATGACAATAAATCTTTGATGGTATGAAGGTTTGAACAATGTTGCCATGTGTATTAAGAGCCTTTTAAAGTAATGAATTGTGCACCATGTTATTATAAGAAGTTATAATATTTTACCGTATTAATAAACAACAATGAGTTTACTATTTCTAACTTCTTTGTAAATAATTCCTAATGTTATATTTACGACTTTCATGTACATATTTAACGTTCTTCTATTAAGTGCCATATTACGAGCATTTTTCAAGATATTTGGCAATGATTGAAAACCTTCAATGCTCTATACAAAGTTCAATACCCAAAAAAAGGATGTTTAAAATTGTTGTTTTGAAGCAATTCATCTCAAAACTCAGCGCAAACGTTATTTAATGTAAAGTGGGGGCAAATGTCTGATAGGTATATAAGTGCTGTCGTGTGTTAGTAATTATATTAAATAGTTTTAATATTTCATACATTGCAACAGTTTGTTACCGACTGTACGGGGTGTGTTTTTGAAGAATATTTATATTTGATAAAAAAACAACAGTGAAATGGTATCCTGTAAATGGTTAATAAATATCTCGCGTAATTGCGCAAATTGGTGAGTGTTCTAAAATGAAGCTAATTATTTTATTTATCATCAGACGGGACAGAGATCATTCTACATTAAACAGTAATAGTGTAGAGCCCGCTTTAACATCTTCGCACGAATTGGCCCGGCTCGCCCGGTGAAATACCACGACCACACAGAAGACCAGAGTGAAATGGAAGTAACTCCGCGTTTCGTCTGATGAGTGTGCGACCCAGATTCCTAATTTATTCCTTTTACCCTTTCCCCCCTATTTCTTATAAGAAAAGGATGGGAAGTGGAAGTGGACTTTCCGGATAAGAGATTGCATGGAAGAGGAAAATATTTTCTTTCTGTGCAACCTCTCCTCCGTCGATTAGAGGTAGGCAACGCGTATGTAATTGCGTGTGTCTATGGGCAACGGTCACTTCGCTATTTCAGCGATTTCAGGTGGCCGATCGCTCGTTTGCCACCATATGATATAAAAAAGAAACATTTAAAAGACAGTATTTTAGGTACTCAGCAGAGTCGATAATGCGATCTATTATAAGAAAAAGTCAGTTTTTCACCCCATTTGCATAAGCCCAACGTTGACAAAGGCCTTGTCGTACCTAACTTACGATAGGACTTAGTATTTTACTCTAGCTCTAGGTCCTCCGAGAACCCTTTAAATGAAGCTGTAAAACCGTTAATAGGATGAACAGCAACATCTCCGAAAACAAGTATGATAGGCTACAGTTACTAGTAGTGCCGAATAGTTGTACCCATTTTTTTTTCAGGCCTGCAACGAACAGAAAATTGATTCTATCTCAGAAGTCGTACACCGAATTTTATGATACATTTCCTAAAATTATAAGAAACGGATTGGATGCATCAAATTATCTGCCAACATCAGATATTAAAGACCGATTAAAGAAGGTAAAGTATTTTGTCAACTAATTTGGAATGTCATTACATGTCTTATGATTGATGCAAAATATTATCTGAAAGGCTAAGCGATGTGTTAATTAAAAACTGTATGTAAACAGTCACTTGGACTGAATTCAATTATTTGGATAATAGGAACTTAGACGTTTTATGTACATCATTCGCCAATTATTAGTTTTATTTAACCACCTTGTTGATTATTTTATCGCCGGTCTTTGTCTTACCTCGCTACGTCGATCTAGCTGCCGTTCCTGGATTTAAGACTCCTGCAGCCATAACCTTTTTTGATCAATTTTATTTCTTATCTGTGTTATGTAGGAGTAAAAGACGAAAGTGAATGATTGAGTGACTCAATGGCTGACTGACTTATATGAACGCCTGAACGAATGTTAACAGAGAATAGATAGTCAAGGACTGAAAGGACTTTCCAATATCTCAACTACACACACCGACTACAAAAGCGTAGAGTTCACTACCTATTGCTATCCTTTTCTTACCAAGGAAAAATGAATTTGACTGATAGCGAGAGTTAATAACCTCATGCTGTGCGTCTCCTTTTATGCCGATTAAAGATCTTACCTCCTTTCAACTTATCGCCTTTCGTAATATACTCTTCTGTTCTGTTTTAAAAAAAAACGATATTGTTTTGTTTTCAGGCAATCGAATACCACACGTTAGAAAGAGTGTCAGTGCAAGGACAGCTTACAGTGTACGCTTATGAAGCGCTCAAACATGACTCTATAACGGACGAGTCCAGGCATCAAATTAACACACTGGCTTGGTGTGTAGAAATGGTATAATTTCACTTTCGAATTTATAATAATTTAAAAGTAAATGTAACAATAAATATTTATTTAATATCTATCTTTAATACACGTAATGTTGAGACAAGTGTCAATTAATTTGGTGTAGAATTTGATTTCTAGCGAAGAAAAGAGGGGGACGAACATTGTTTCGTTATAAATTTTTCTTTATAGTTTCAGTCCTATTATTTAATCATCGACGATATAGAAGATGAAGCAAAGACACGTAACGGCAAGCCATGCTGGCATTTGCTCCCGAACGTCGGCAATTTGGCTCTGAACGATACGAGTATGATGAGAAGTTTTATTTACGAATTGTTGAGACAAAATTTAAGCGATGAAATGTATACCAAAATAAGTAAACTCTTCAACGAGGTGCGTACAAGAGGTCAAAGTACTTAATATTTCATTTTATACTAGCTTTTTCCCGTGACTCCCAATACGAGGAGTTAAAAAAAATAGGCAAGTAGCCTACGATGTGTTTTTCCAGACTATACATCTGTGCCAAATTTCTTCAAGATTTGTAAAAACGTTCTGGAGATACCTTCTAAAAAACATCCATCTATATATCCATCCATCCATCCAAACTTCCAAGCTTTCGCATTTATTATATAATATAATTAAGATAGCAAGATTGGTTGTTTTGGCTTTTATTACAGCAACTTACTTTTTTGTAATAATTATATAAATGTTTGAAATAGTCATATTGTCTTCAGGCTCACATAAGATCAGAATACGGCCAGTACTTGGATTCAATAACTTCAAAAGGCAGAAACTTTTCAGAGTATGATATACAACTGTATACTAAAATATCTGACAGTAAATTTACATTTTATTCAATTAAATTTCCAATATTGGTTGCTCTCACAATGGCCAATAAACTAAATCAAACTTCAATTCAAAATGTGGACAATGCAATGAAACATATCGGAAGTTGGGTGCAAATGCACGTAAGTGTAAATTCTTATTTCAAAATTGTACAAATATAGCTTTTAACCTTATACATAGAGGCTAGAAGTTAGGTTAAGTATAAGAGTGAGGTGAAACTAGAAGACCGTTCTAAATGGGAATCCAAAATTTTCTCCCTTGCATATTAATGCTTATTTTATATGTAGTTGTTTGCTCTGTGCCGACCCCTGATTGTGTTCTTGTACCCGGTTTTTATAACTAGCGGTCGCCTGCGACTTCGTCAGTCAAAAGTAGGTTACAATTATATGTCAAAGTTTCATCAAAATCGGCAAATCAACTAAGATTACCCGGAACAAACGGGAACTTAACGACAGACGGATTCAATTTTGGCTTTTCGTTATAATAAGGCAAATACATCATGTACCTTTTTTTATATCATAAGGTGGCAAACGAGCGAGCGGCCACCTGAAATCGCTGAAATAGCGAAGTAACCGTTGCCCATAGACATACGCAATTGCATACGCGTTGCCTACCTTTAATCGCCGGAGGAGAGGATGCACAGAAAGAAAATATTTTTCCTTCCCATGCATCCTCTCATCCGGAAAGTAAACTTCCTATTCCCATCCTTTCCTTATAAGAAAAAGGATGGGAAGGGAAAGAGGACTAAATTAGGCCCGCACACTCATCAGACGAAATGCGGAATTGCTCCCACTTCACGCCTGTCTTCTGTGTGGTCGTGGTATTTCACCGGACGAGCCGGGTAAATTCGTGAGAAGATGTTAAAGCGGGCTCTACCACTGTTAAACTACTTACTACCTACTTGAAATACGTTTTTTTATACAGACACTTCAATTTTATTAATAGTAGAGTTTAAACAAATTAATTTTAAATACAACTCACATTTTAGAATGATATGTTGGATTGGTGTGACGAACTGTCAACTGGAAAAACAAATATAGACATAAAGAAGGGTAAATGCTCGTGGTTGGCGGTGACAGCCCTGGAAAGATGTAATGCTGTCCAGCGAGAAATGTTCCTAACGCGGTACGGCAGTGACAAAATAGAAGATGTGGAACAGATACTTCAATTATATCATACTCTCGGATTGCGAGATATATTCTGTCAGGACCACCAGGCACGTTTAGGTACAATCGCGAAACAGATTGACAGCTTACCGTACGATTCTACACCGACATCGATGTTTTTACATGATTATATTGAGAGAATTTATCCATTTATTGTGCATTTACCAGAAGCTTTAGAATACTGCAAACAAAAAATAAAATAATAATAATAAAAGGATGGTTACATGCTATTGTAATAAATTCTATTGACATTCGTATTTTTATTTATCTTTACGTATGTAGAATTTTTTTTATTAGTCAAATAATCTTTAACAATACTAAAACAAAACTCTCTTTTCATGAGGGATGTACTAAATATTATAGTTATTTAAAACATGTTATAATTAGGTTAGTTTAGAAATAAATGTTTGTTTCATTTACCGTTGGTTTCTGAGATGAAAATTGATGTATAAAACATATCATTCCTCATTATCTTTGTGAGATATGTTTTAAGCGAGGATTTGGGTCTCAGAAACTCAAGAGAAATCGAAACAAAAATATGTATTTTTAGAGGCGTTATCGTTTGTGTTTATTTATATGCTTGGTAATTTGAATACGCAAGTTAAAATCTAACGCACAAATCTTTACAAAAATAATTTTGAATTTGCTTCGTTATATTAATGTGTTAATACCAACACTGTAAATACCATTCTGATAACTACTGCAACAAATTGAATAATAAACTATTCTGTAATATAATTCCTTCGATATAAGAAGAGTTTAACATCATTCGTGCATATATTTCTTTACATTTTCGGTATAGCCTCGGAAATTTTTAAATATCTCTAAGAAAAAGTCGACAGATGGCGTTGAATCCTTTGGTAGACTGTAAACTTTTTGCAGAAAGTTATCATAACGGGTTTGTTCTTCTTTTCGGTAGACTTCGGCTAAAGATAGATCGTCGTATATTTTCCTTATTTGCTGCACATCTTTGGGATCCCAACTACCGTAGCATTTGTTGAAGATTTTTCTTTGTTCAGGATTGCACAATTCGAGGGCGGCAACGGCTGGCCAAGAACATTTGCCGTTTTGAATGTCATGCCCTGATTTACTCGCTACTGATTCGTCAACATCCAAGTAATCGATCAAATCATTCTGAAACATAGAAATCATTACTTATTTATAAAGTAAATTTTAATTAGAAAAAACTTAGCGAGCGCAGTTTAAATTAAAAAATGCGTATAATATAATTGCGTTTCAAAAGCTATCAGAAGTAAATGTTACATTTGAACTTATCTTTGACGGTATTGGGTCTTTAAAATATATAATTGGGGCTTATAATAGATAAAAATGTTTTGCTGCAATACGGCCAATATGATAACCTACAACTGTTGCATAACGACAACAGATAACTACTGGTATAATTTTTGTTACATGAAATAAATTTCGAAGTGCCAGTAGACTAATGGTTTAAGTTCAAATATCGCTATTGGACAACTGGCGTACATAATTACATTTCTAAAAATACTATCTGTCGCTAGCTACCACGTCCGCGAGGAATTAAAAAAAAACTTAATATGTGTTCTTCCAGGCTTTATACAGCGTGTCCCAAAATTCAACGATAAAACGATAATAGTGTATAGCCAGAATGCTATACACCATTACAGTTTTATCATCGAATTTTGGGACACGCTGTATATGCCACATTTCAGCGAGAGCCGTGCAGTCTTTCTCGTGATTCCTTCCTTCTAACAAACATCCATCTATCGAAACAATGACATTTATAATATGAGTGAGAAGTAAGATTACTTAGTTATTATTATTATTTACATAAATCTAATATTTTATTCAAAATAATATACATAAAATTTAAAAAAAAACTTACGTGACTCTGTATAAGAATTCCAAGATCAGTTCCCAAATCATCCACAATTGCGAAAGACTCGTTATTCAATTTTTTGCATAGCGCAAGTGCTAAAAGTATCGGTGATTTGACAGAATAGAACGATGATTTATATTTATTCATGGCGTCGAAATTTTCTATTGTAAAATCATCGTAGTTTCTAGCTTTAACAAACTGTGCATCTATCAGTTGTCCAATTTCTAAAGTATAGTAAATCTGGAAAAAAACTGACGAATCATTTTAGATACGAAACTTACTTACCTACTGTTTCATTTCATAGCGTAGTACCAGTGTCTGGACAAACACGCAATGGGTTTATAGACACATTGTAAATTTGCATTTTGTTCCTTATTATATAAATAAAAAAAAAGAATGGGAAAAATCCCATTGGTCAATTAATCAATCAGCTGATCAGCACAACAGGATAATATTCTTAAGACACGTGAATGCATAATTTATAATAAACATTTTCTGTATGATAAAATATTTCTTGTTCGCCATATAAGTCTTGAAATCGCGTGTTAATTTATTCCAGCGTTATTGTATTATAAGGTTTAATAATAGATAATGGCTAGTTAACTCGATTGACTGTAATTATCATCACCTTTTTTAATTAGCTATAACATACTATGAAATAATACGAATAAATGTATAGTCAAAGACAATAATGATATAAACAAAAGAGGATGAGATTGAATGTGGAAGGCTACAAAGTTATATGACCACAGAAAGTATGGATGGATTGTGTGAAAGAGGATATGCGTTAGAAGAGGATTCAGATATGACGGCTGATAGAGATGTATGGAGGAGTACATACTGTGCGAACCCTCAGTAGGGATAAGGGCAGGTTGATGATGATCATGACTATCAAAGACAGATAAGTCATTTAGGGATTTTAATGAGTAGACATCTTACATAACCTTGGCTTCAAAAAGCAGTGTTCTGTGGCAATGGTGTTATAAATATTTTTGAATATTTCCCGCGATACCAAAAATTAAAAAGGCTACTGGTCCCCAGAATTACTAATTTATATGTACATCATATCCACGATGTTCAGTTGCATTTGGATCAAATTACTTTTTTTTTATTAATTACTGTTGGTTAATCAACTTAGTTTGGTGTTGTCTGCTCTCAGGGGAGTAGATCTTTTGATTTGTTAACTTCAAATGTTGGTGTAATGTCACCAAATTTTGGTGACATTATTGTAGTTTTTAACGGATTCACGCTTATGGGAAGCGGTGTGATATGGGTGTAATATTTACATCAGAGAAACATCTCTCATGCAAAACAGACTAACTCGATAGAGACTTGAGAGAGCGATAAGGAATTTGCAAGCAGGAAATGGAATATCGAAGTGATTTAGTGGCAACATGTAATAGGGAACTTGGGTAGCGGGCTCCCGAATCAGTTTTGTATGGTCTGAATCATTAATTTTTACATTCAAACTTTTTACTTACCGTGTCAAAAATATGCATAACTTGTGAAAATAAAGGTTGGGGTACATTTTGTCTGACAACATCTGTTATGAAGCTTCTTAATAAGCTGGCATCGTTCACCGCTGTCATGCCAACGTCCGGGAGTAGATGCCAACATGGCTTGTTGCATCTGATCTTACCACCGTCTTGCATATCGTCTAATATTATAAAGTATGATTGAATCTGAAAAATTAATTTCAAAATTCTATAAATATTTAACATCATCATCATCGTCATCTTCAGCTCTCTATCCGTCCCAACTAAAGGGCTTGGAACTGGGATTAAGTTACGTGTATTACTAGGCCATAGTCAACTACGCAGGCCCATTATTTGCCATATATGGTATGTGTGAAGGTTGCGTCACAATGTTTTCCTTAACTGTAGGAACGTCCTTTCCTTTACTGTATGTTTTACAAAGATGTTCCTCTTGAAGTAGAAATAAATGTCTCTCTTACTAAGATCATTCGTATTTTTAACATCACAATAATCTTTGTAGTTACTTTGTATGTTCTTACCATTTCAAGAGCTGAACCTATAACATAAGCTTGATGTTGAAACTCCACACTTTCATTTCTATTCTTCTCTAACATTTCATAGGCAATTAACATCAGTTCGGCTTCAACGGGTTTTTTCTCAAGGGTGTTGTATTCAGCTATCTAGAAAATAATACTTGACCTTTTATACAATGTCATTACTTACTGCTTGACATATGACTTCACATAATTATCGAGGTTTGCATTCTAATGCTGTTTTCCCTTTAGTGAATCAAGAGAATAATTAAGTCAAGGCGGTCACGTAAGCAAATATTTATACAATACTTGCTGTCGCCCGCGACCACGTTCGCGCGGGATTAAGATATAATAGTAGCCGATATTCGTGAAATTTTATGTGCAAACACAGCAGTTCTGAAAATCGGTTTCGGAGAACATTGTGACACGAGAATTTTATACATATGCATACCTACATCAGAATTCCGACTGTCTCACAGCGTGCCAATGTAAATGAATCAATTTTAGTACGGGTTGCATTGTATCTGTTGGTGTCTTACTAAGAGTTCTCACTACCGAAACACATCTACAGAAACATATAGTAGTTTCATTTGTTTCCAATGACAATGACAGAGATGTCAACATGTTTTTGGGCAGCGGAATGCAGACAGTTAAGGTTAAAAATATGGCGGCTAGTATTGCGAGGCGAGCGAAAGACTGAGCCCGTGGCGGAGTAATGTGTAATAACCGTATTTCGTATAAAAAATTGACAGATGACATAAGAAAACCTACTGCTGGCAACACCTATATGAACTTTAATTTGGTTAACGTCAGGTTAAGTATCCATAACTTTCATAACCAAATAAGAATCTGTAAAAAATTATTAGTTATGGATTAAATAAAGTTTGTTTACCCGTTTAATACGATTTCTTACTGATGCGTTTTCAATTATTTTTGTTTTTGATAAAGTAGTATCTAACAATACAGGTAAAAATTTTGGAAAGTCATCAAAAAACTTTCGGGATAGTAATTTTTCTTTTTGCAAGGCTTGATTCTGTGTTTTAGACCTGTAATAAAATAAGGAATGTAATTAATATATTTATTTTAGCGAAAAGATGAATGTCATGACAACAGGTTAGAGAATTAATACAAGACTCAGATATACACCAAAATATGACTCGAGAAGAGATTGATAACTTAAATGAGAATAATAAGACCGATCTGAAGGATAAAATCTTAGTACGAAGACCCCAAATAGTGTGAGATATGGACAGGAAAGTGATGGCGACTTTGTTAATTTTACAGTACACTATCTTCACGAATAATAATTTAAAAAAATCTGGTACGATTTAAATACGTTAGATGCCACAATTGTAAAACAATGAATTAGAGTGTGCATAAATTTTTCCATTACACATTTACATTACGAGTTTATGTGTCTATTAAACTGCCCTTTGTGACGCAATAAGACGTTCAGGACAAATGCAATTCAATGCTTTATAGCAAAAAAAACTGGATAACCATGAAGTATTATTACTAGACTAGCGATTGCCAGCGACTTCGTTAGCGCCGAGTAAAAAAATAGTCGGTCACACCGGCACTTGCGGTTTTACAGACAAACAAGTCAGACAAAAGCTTTAGAAATTGGATTTCCATTATTAACAATGCAAATACATCTTGTTAGTATGACATACTTTTATTGTTTTAACAATTTAATACTCAAACAGTTGAATTAAGTGCCCTGTATAAAAGGCGAGGCTCTTTAGGCGAGGTTCCTCTCTGTCGAGGGCTCTGCAGCCCTGACCACTGGTTGCTTTAGTCATGGGATTCCGAAACCGTTGGTGTGCCTTTTTTATGTAATTTTATGAAATGAATAACAAAAATATGTAAATAAATGAATTAGTAAATTTTACGGAGAGCTTTTTTTAATATAGGATTAAAGGATTAACGAGCCACGAATCGTCTAATATTGATTGATCCGATGCCCTTGGACTGGTGGATCGGTGGAACCACAAATGCTTTACCGGTCGTTAAGCGAGATGTGGCCTCTTTTATTAAAGGCCCTTAACGTCACTGTATAATTAAATTAATGAACGTTTGATAGGATATTTATTTAATTCAATTTGTAAATAACTGACAAAGGAATGACGTATTTTTAATTAGTACTAATTACTGATATTATTAGATATAAAAACGGAAAAATGTTTAAATATTACTAGAAAAACATTAGTAAAAAATTATGAACGTTCAATTAGTTTTATCATGGGGACTGTTATGTATGTATACATTAATGTTAAGGCCAGCTCCACGATGCCAATAAAATTACGCATATTAATATTATAATTAATTAATTGTAGTATTAATATTATTCAGACGTTATTTATGAAAACTATAATAATTGTTATAAATTATTTTTGAAAATGGAAATAGGAAATATTGATTAATAAACAATAGTAAAACTTTTGAATAATTGACTTAAAAATATTTCCAACAGCAATTTATTCCTTCCGATGTGTAGACAATCGTAATTTTTTTATTTTTAAATTAATATGAGTGACCATAATTTTTTTTTTAATTTGCGGTAACGAAGGCTAAGGAGTTCTGGGTGTCGGGACTTTTTTGTCGAGAATTCGTTCTGTTTTGATATATTTTTTTAATTACTTGAATATTTATAATTTTTGAGTTATTAACAAAAAAACAAAATACCCTTTTCCCTTAATTTATTAATAGTTGCAATTTTTTACGTGTACACATAAAAACTCTAAAAACATTTTTTTACAGACCAATCTCAAGAAATCCACTGCATTGATCATTGGTTTTTAAGACCATAATTCCTGCATAAAAATATTATACGCATTTCGTTTAATTAGAGGGAATACGATATATTTTATACAGTAAAATTGGTCTCAGAAACTAAGAAATATTGTTTTAACGTAAAAAAAATAAGTATTCTTTAATATATTTTCTTTATAATTTCCACTAATACTCACCAAGTTGCACAAGTGCGAGAAAATTTTGATATTAATCTTACTGGTAACATTATGATGTGTTTGACAAATCCACTTTATTTCTAACTGTATGTGGTGTTTTTACCTCAATTGTTAAAACAGAAGTAAATCAAACATGAAACTTGTTTTTATTTAAATACCATATCACGTTACTCAAGTCCATGAGTAAAATAGAGATCCGAGTTTGATTCGAAATGTTTATAAACTACTATATGTCGCCCGTGACTAAGTCCACGCGGAGTAAAAAAATAACATAATTAGTAGTCTATGTGTTGTAACAGACTATGTTCTATATGTATGCCAAATTTCATCAAGATCCATGAAGTCGTCCTGGAGATACTTTCAAACAAACATCCATCTAAACAATTGGATTTATAATATTAGTTAAGATAAGTAAAATAAGGACAGGGAGAATACGAAATTTTTGAAATTTTATAGAAAGATGATAAATAAAATACATAGAATTAAAAGCAAAATACTCTTCTATCAGTAAAATGGTAAAATCAAGTAGAAATAATTAATACGGAACCTCGCGCGTAATTGATATGACATAAATATATGAAATAAAATCAGTTTATCAGTAATTCATTATTCGATTATTATTGGCTAATTGTAAAATTCGTTGATTTTAATATTATATAGTACGGTGTTCATCATCCACAACACCAGAATTGCTGCAGTTTTATTGCCGACCTTTGAGAAAGAGTTAAAAAAAATAACATTTCAATATCACAACACAATAAGCAAAAATAGCACAAAAATAATTATAAAGAAATAACACGTAAAAAAACATTAATAAGAAACAGGGAAAATTTACAAAGAATGTTGCAATGAGTTACGCTTACGAACTTTTCTTAAAGTCATACTGGAGAACCAACGTTCCACAACACGGTCGTGCGTGGCAGGAAATTTCGCGAACACCACACTGCAAGCCATTCAGGTGGTGTGTATGGTATCTGGCCGTCAGTCATGTCGTCGGATAAAGAGACTCGGCTGCAGGAATTCCAAACAATTCTTCAGAATACTCCGAACCAGAATACTAGAACCGATGTCCCACCTCAGGGCTATAATATTAACCCTATCGGTGAGAGCTCGGTCTTCCTATGCGTCCCCTCCACTTTCATGAAAGAGGACTAGAGTTAGGGTTCCGGCACGTACACTCATAACACGAAATATGCAGTGACTTCCACTTGACGCCTGTCTTCTGTGTGGTCGTGGTATTATACACCGGTCGAGCCAGCTAATTCCAACAAAATATGTTATTACGGGCTATACATTTTTAAAAAGTAATTTCAACAGCTTTCCTGAACTCATTTTCACTGTACTGTACCTTTGAATGATTTGACAGCTTTAACTTGACTGGAATAATGTAAAATCTATCGTCAAAACAGTCCATGCTAGTTCAGCGTTACTGGGTTATTGGACTAGAATAATATAAACCAGGTCTAAAACAAAGTTTGAGTTAGAAATAATTTTGGCAAGCTTATACAAAAGCGATAACCGTATATAGACATATAATTGAATGTTTTATATTCATTAAAAGTTTGTTGTAAAGTTTAGTACAAACTCAATTAGCACTTGTTATATTATTTCTAAAAAAGGTTAATTGTGATATCATCATCAGCTTACTACACGTCTCCACCGAGGGTCACGGAGCCTACCCTAAGTGAGCGGTGACTAGGCCATAGTCAACCACGCTGGCTAAGTGCGGGTTGGTTGACTTCACACATATCTTTTAATTTATTCTCAGATATGTGCAGGTTGCATCACGATGTTTTTCTTCGCCGTAAGAACGTCGAATAAATGTACATATGCAAATCGGAAATCGAAAGACACATTGGTACATGGCGGGATTCGAACCTAGGACCTGCAGATTGTAAGTCAAGTGCTTGACTTCTGAGCCACCGACACTCTTATATCATGAACATTAAATCAAAACTGAGAGGGTCTTTTAGGTGAGTTCTAATCGTCGTTATAAAGTTTATCGAGTTTATCAATGTTTAGTTAGTTCAAAGTACACATTATAAAAAAAACCAACTAATTTCTAACAATCACGCGGCAATTATGTCACTTCTCTTAATTTGTAATAGATATTTTTTGATCTATTTTGAAATAGGTTAACAATGGTCGTTTTAAAAATTAGGAATTTGAACATTTTCTATGTGATGGTAAAAATATGTCTAATTAAATCTGCGTAGTTCAGTAGAGATAATAGCGGCTAATGTTTTTCCTGAATATATTAGGTCTACCGGAAAGTTCTGTCCGTTTTAGAATGAAACAACGGAATACATTTTTGCAATCTTTGGATAAACTTTATTGAATAATATAATTGTCATCATTATATATGACTTCTTGCCAGCGTGACGGCAATTTGTATATTTAAAAAATGTCTTATCTCTAGAGGCCAAAAATTGAACCAGTGCTTGTCTGATATTTCTTCATTCTTGAATTGTTTGCCCTGCAAGAAATTTTGTAAGGACAGAAACAAGTGATAATCAGATGATGCTAGGTCCGGGGAGTATGGTGGATGCGACAGAATTTCCCAGCCTAGCACTGCGACTTCCCCCAAAGCAGCATGTGGCCTGGCATTATCATGAAGCAGTATGATGTCCTTCCTATTGAACATCGCCGGCCTCTTTTCTTGGAGTGCTGTTTTTAATTTATCCAATTACTGACAGGACCTCTCCGAATTTAGCCTTTCGTTTGGTTTCAACAGCTCAAATTGGTCCTCGAATGTCCCACCATATGCACAACATTCTCTTTTTCAGGCTCAACTTCGGCTTAGAGGTAAAGGGGGCAGGTTTTCCGGGTTCACAATATGCCCTTTTTCTTATGATGTTTTCATAGGTGATCTACCAAATATGTATCACGGGAATATGCGTACACTTGTTGAAACTGATTGAAACCGGAGCGGACAGAACTTTCCGGTAGACCTATTATATAACTAGCTATCACCCCCGACACCGTCCGCGCGGATTAAAAAAAACTTAATGTTCTGTGTGTTCTTCCAGAGTTTGTTCTACGTCTGTGCCAAATACCATCAAGATTCGTAAGGCCGTTCCGGAGATACCTTCTAACAAACGTCTATCTATCCTACCAATCATTCATCCATCCATGCGTCCGCCTGATAGGGGCGCTACCAAGTTAGGACTCTAGTGTTTTTTTATATTTTTAATATTGTTATTATTTAACAATTAAGAAAAGATTTAAAAAAAGAAATTAATAAATATGTTAAATATTCTGCTTCTTTTACTATTTATCTTAAATAGCGCTCATTAAAATATTCGATTTTAATTTCGAAGGCGAAATATCTTCAGTATATTGACGTACAAAATCAAAAATTTTGTAAAAGAAATCAGCAGACGGTGTCGTATTATTGGGTAATTTTTTAATCTTCTGTAAAACTGCTGCACTTATCTTCTGTTCTTCAAGACGATAAAGATGTGGTAAATTAATTTCTTTGTAAAACTCCCTTACACGTTCAACTTTCTCGTTTTCCCATCGTCCGTAACAGGTCATGAATTCTCTTCGTTGTTCTACATTTAAATGTTGTAAAGCCGCCACCGCAGGCCAAGAACACTTATTCTTCTGAATATCAGAACTCGTTTTAACTGCCGAAGAATCTCGATCAATGTAGTCCATTACATCGTTCTGCAAAAAAAACGTAAATATTAACTAAACACTATATAATTTTATGATTAAAACAATATCGGTTTATAAGTTGTAGAGCCAGCAAAATCTGTTGCACGAATGGGCTGGCTGCTAAGGTAAAATATCACGACCAAACACAAGACAGGTGTAAAGTGAAAGCAAATTTGTGTGATAAGTGTGCGCGCCGGATTAATTTTAATCTCCCTTTCCTTCCCACCCTTTTCTTGTCAGGAAATGATGGATGGGGAATTGGATTTAACGGAAGAGGGGATGCATAAAAAGGGAAATTATTATATTTTTGTGCTTGGGTTTAAAGGTAGGCAACGCATATGCAAATGTCGTTGAACATGGCCAGTGGTCACTTCGTTATATCGTATTTAGGTGACAGCTGGCGTGTTTGCTGCCTCATCTTTATATATATAATTCTTCTGTGAGTGTGTATGTCACTGAACTTCTCTCAAACGACTGGACCGATTTTGATGAAATTTTTTGTGTGTGTTCAAGGGGATCTGGGAATGGTTTAGATTCACAATTTTGTCCGCTGGACAATGTTTTTTTAATTAATTTTTAATTTATTAGTAGTTGTTGATTTTGGAATGTTTTACATTGGATCCGACAGACGGCACTAAGTTTGAAATTTTCAAATTAAAGACGTGTAGACAGGACAACGTCTGTCTGGTCCGCTAGTACTATATAAAAAATGGTTATTAAGATTTTAGAATTATATTACTGTATATAATTTTATACTATTTATTGGGTACTTATACTATAATGAAGAACTCTTATCTTTGTAACCGTGTATTTAGAGAACAGTGTCATGAATTTGTATAATGCTATTAAATTAATAGTCATTATCTACTTCATTGGATCGCCACATGATTTTGTTACTTATCTATCATTTTATTTGCCAACTTAACGAAATTGTGACGGCGTATAGTGTGTCTATTTAAAATAGATCAGTTTGACAATTGACGCCTATTAAATGTCGAATTAATTTTGTATGAGTATTAATTGTGCACTTAATGGACGGTTGTCAGTGTCGAACCGTCGCGCACACCGCAAAACTTTAAACTATCGTAAATCGGTCTTTTAATAAAATTAATCGAACAAATGGGTACTATAATTTAGGTTTTTTATAACTTTTTGAATTTATTTCAGTTGTTTGGGTATGTATCGCATATCGTAAAGAAATCCTTTTTATGCGTCAATACCGCAATTTTTGCTTTAATCTCTTATTTCTTTATGTCGTTATGAAGGATTAAGTAGGAATAGAAAGAAACAAATTTATTTATACTGTAATTCAAAATCAATAAGCCCGAAATTTTCGATTGCAAGTTCTATGAGAACAACCATCGAAAATCGAAAAAAATTCTTAATCGATTTTACTCAAACCATATCTAGCAAATTGTCAATTGAATTGTCAAACTAATCTATCGTAAATAGACACACTATAGAGCCCAAACGACTGAACGGATTTTACCAAGTAAATTTACATTCGATTTTTCTTCTTCTCCGGAATGTCATAGGGTATATTACATTTGTACAAAACACATACAGGTTATGTGGAAGGTAAAATTAAAAAAAAATTGAAAAAGGAACGAGTTCATATTTCAGTCGCCACATTTTTTTAATTCAAAATCTCTGTTTACGATGTTAAAAATGTTCTAAAACGCAACCAATAGATGGCGCTGTTTTGTACATTTGATGTCTAGTCAGTCGGGTGGTTTTTTTTAAATTAACTGTTGGTTATTTGAATAGAAAATCTTTTGCTCGCGAAAAAAAAATGCCTATTTCAAACATTAACTTTGTTCACGATCGTATCGTGATTTAAAATGAATAATTAATATATTATTTACCTCAATAGAGGTAAATAACAATGAATAATGATTAAAGGAATACCTTGAATATAATATTACCTGCATTTGTAGAAGTATACCTAAGTCCGTGCAGATTTTTTCTATATTCTCGTATGAATCTTGATTAACTTTGTTGCAGAGTTCTAAAGCCAGGAGTATCGGTAATTTTACAGTGTAAAATGATGATTTGTGATCGTTTAAAATATTATACTGTTCCACAGTAAACTTGTTTAAATCTTTAGATTTTGACATCATAATATCCATGTATTGGCCAATATTTATCGTGAAGAATGCCTGAAATTCAAAAGGAAATAGTAAATAACAATAAGAGGTTCAAATTATTAAAGTAAACTTTACATTTAACGACATTTAAAGTTAGCAATGGATTGAAAAACAGCAACAGTAGTAGTTGTAACTATCAGGAAATTCCTTAATTAGAATCAAAGATTCAAATTAAATATGTAGCTAAAAATATAAACAACAAGTTTAGAAAATAAACTAAATCTTTTATATTAAATGAAATATTAAAAAACGAATAATTAACTAAAATATATTATATTATTTAAAGGTGTCCCTTTAAGCAAGGCTCCGAAGTTACTGGCAGCGTTCCCCCTTTGAATATTAATACTAATTCTTTGTCCGCGGTAGTCAGCTCTTCGGTCCCCTAAATTAAACTAAATATTTTTACATTTTACATTGATTTGACCGTTGTAAAGCATACCTCGTTAACAATATTTTCCATCTTCGTTGATGTATTCCGATCAAAGTTATTTTTGATCATTTCGTAGATAAAACTACGCAACAAGCTTGCGTCGTTTATTGCTAATAAGCCGACATCTGGCAATTAATGCCATGTAGGCTTACCACAACGAGTCTCAGAACTGTCTTCCATGTCATCTCCGATAAGGAAATATGATTGTATCTGAAACAAGTAATTTTTATGGTATTTACATTAAGAATTAATATCGGATCGGTATGGTACAGAAAACTTAATTTAGCACGTATTCGGTACAGATACATTATGGATTTTAAGTTTTCGGTATACGCGTTTTAACGTAGGTAGCTCGACTCATTTTTATTCTCCCCGCAAAAGTGGGTAGTTTAAAATCCCTCACCGCTACGGTCGGGCGCGGGGTCTGAGCGGGCTTGTGGAGGGGAGGCAGTGGGTCGGTACGAGTTGAAAGTCGTGTCGATTTTATAGCGTACAGGATCGCTATGTTTACGTTTTCGTGTTCGGTCCGACTGCGACGCGTTTATAGCGCGAAGTGGTGCATCGGGTGCATCAGCAGGGCAGCGCTGGCACCTTTAGACAATTTGATTGTGATTTACGTGACTCGATTGACACCGACAAAGTGACCAGGCTGCTGCAGGCGGTGGACGGAGCATCGAGTTGGTAAGTGCCATTTTAACTATTTGCAATATTACGCCAACTCTTGCAACACGCAGTCTAAGGGTGGTTGTGCCGCGGGACCGAACTCGTCGTGTTTGGCAAAGCACGCATGCATGTTTCTAAGGGTCTATCACGAATATTTGCGCTATACGTTTTCGTAACGTTGACGATAATTTATGTCATAATTTATATGAGATTTGTCGTTGTACTTTACGCTCAATTAGAGACGCTTAAATAATTCCTCGCTTTTCGTGCTAGGATGGTTAATGTCCAAATTAATGTTGACTGATTTCAAACTTTTCATGTTCTTCCAGACTGTGTTCGATATCTGTGTCACATTTCGCTAAGATCTGTTATGGCAATCTGGAGATACCTTCTAACAAATATCCATTCATCTATTTAAGCTTTCACATTTATAATATTCGTACGATGTTAGATATATATTGTGTGATTATGAAGGATGTATGATAAAAGACAAAAGACAAATTGTATTACCAATTCAACAGCCCATGCTAAAACTTGTACTTGATGTAATTTCTCCTCTGTCAAATCTTTGGATTCGGCAAGCGCATCGAAAGCAAGAAATGTAAGTCTGCCCTGTATAGGTTCTCTGGCAAGAGTGTGATACTCAGATAGCTGAAATTAAAAATATTAATACTACAAAGTTACTAACAACAACAAAACAAAGAAATATCGTCATCTCTTTCATTCTGTTTCAAAAAGACAGTGATAACAAATTGTTTTATACACGTGTAACTGAAGACATTAGACAGTCTTGCAGACATCCATTCCGGTGACCTTGATCAAATCTTCATTCCATCATAAAGACCTGCCAGGTTACTTATATTGGTTTATCACTGACTAGCTATCGCCTGCAACTCCGACCACGCAGATTAAAAAAAATGCGTTATTAGTAGCCTATATATTCTTCCAGACTATGATCTACATGTATGACAAATTTCATCAAGAACCGTTCAGTTGTTCTGGTGATACCTTTAAACAAACATCCATCCATCAAAACATTCGCTTATGTAATATTAGTAAGATATGAGGTAATAATTTGTTGAGCCGGATTTTTTTAAAGAATGGAAGATTTAGAAGGGTTTCACGAGATAACGATTGCCATGAAGCGCTTCGGGTGAAATATTGACCGCGGCTTTCTCTTTTTAGCATGTACAGGGAAGGGGATGGGTTAACAGGGTTACCTGAGATTGTAATTCGCAGACCTGTGGCGAATTTTGAACTCTGACTGTTGTTCGTTACATTATGTATTCAATAGAAGTAGAAAAAACTATAATAATTAGGTTTTTCTTAAAACTACAAGAGCATCTATAGTCGTGTTAACACTTTTTTTTCTAATGGGCTCACCATAACCAATCAACTATTTTCTTATTTTCGCCTTAAAAAAATACTTACAGACGTAATCCAATCTTTTTTTCTTATCAAGTCATGTACCATAAATAAGAGAAACAAACAGAAGACATAATGTAATAGATGGATTGTGAAAGAGGATATGTATAAGGGTGTAAATTCAGATTTGATGGGTGATAAAGATGTATGGATGATTAGTACATGCTGTGCTTTCCCTCTGTTACCTCTGTCAAGGTCAGTTTGATGATGATGATAATCTAATCGATTAATAATAGTCAATTTATTAGCTTGCTTAATTTCCTTTCCCACTATATCTTATGAGTAAAAGATAAGAAGGGTTTGGTGGAGGGTTCTCGTGGAAGGGAAATGTCCTCATTATTTATACAAGCCCCCTTTGTCCTTTAAAATAGTCAAAGCATCTGCTACATTTTAACATGGCGCAGATTTTTATTGGTATTGGTCACTTCGCTATTGTTTCGTAATCAGGTGTTCGCTTTCTCGTTTGTCACCTTTTATTATAAAATAACTAAATGTGTATTGAAGTATTTTAAACAATTTCTTACATTCTTAATTCGTTCCTTGATCTCTATATTATCTGCGTATTTTTTCTTGGTAAGAGATGTTTTAATAATTTTTGGTAGATAATATGGAAATTCATTGTTTAAGTTGGTTAAAATATCAGATTGTTTACATATAGTGCTGACTCTGAAAAAACATTTCTTAATTAAAACATCAAAGTTCCTTTTTATATTATATACATATTTATATATACTTTGAGTGTTTTATTATGATTACTACATATCAAACGCGACTCCGTCCGCGGGGAAAACCTTCAAACAAACATCCATCCATCCATCTAAACCAGTCTTTCCCAAAGTGGGCGCTGCAGTACTCAAGTTGCGGGTTATAGTAAAAGTTTCGTTTAGAATTCTCCATTAATATACTTATATAGGTCACAATAATTAATTAATTTAATTTAAAGTTATAGTGGTTTTTAAATATGTGAAAATATGGGGGCGCTAAAAAATATTTATTCTCAAAGTGGGCAGTAGACAAAATAAGTTTGGGAACCACTGATCTTAACAGTCGCATTTATTAATATTAGTAAGATTGAGTGTTCTTTAGAAGTCTTGCTCACGGGGAAAATATTAAAATACAATAATAATTTAGAAGAAATAGAAACATTTAAAATGTTTAAAGTCTTTATCAAGATTAGAATTTTATTATGAATTTAGATTGAAAAATATAAATTAAATAATTAATTTTCAAATTAAATATACTTACGAAGTACTGTAACATCTACAATGTTTGATAATATTCAGAAACAACATTTTTATGAAAATTAATTAAAAGATATAATCAAAGGCAACAACAATCACGAATACACAACCACAAATAAACATTTCGCACGAAACTTCCTCTTATAAGAAACTAGTTGTCCGAGTTGAGTTCAGTAATTTAAAATTATTATGACTCCGCTCATATTGACAATGAACCAATAGTCTACAGCAAGTTTTGATTAAATTTTGGTTTTTATATAAAACTAGCTTTTGCCCGAGACTCCGTCCGCGCGGAATTAAAAATAAAATTTTGTAGCCTATATGTCAGGATCCAACGCCTGAGGCTGAAGGTAGGCCCTCCCCCATAGTGGAAGCTGCTTCGGCAGGTAACTCAGGCGAGGTCGCGGTCGAAAGCGCAAGCATGCCCGTGTCTTCGCCATGATTCGTAGGAGGAACAGAGAGGTTTAGTGGGTATGCTTCCCATCCGGAAGAGAATCCCACATAACTACCACGTCCCCCCCGGGGCGCGGAGTATGCATAAAGCATTCCCCTCTGGAAAAAAGTAGCCTATGTGTTGTTCCAGACAATGTTCTATATGTATGCAAAATTTCATCAAAATCCGTTGAATCATTCCGGAGAAACCTTCTGACAAACATCCATCCATCCATCTAGCCTTTCACATTTATAATATTAATCAGATTAGTAAGATTTTTTGTTCGTAACAACTTCGGCAGTATTCAACTGCCATAGAAGAGGCCTTAAAGGTTGCGGAATTATTGTAAAGTTTAATTTATAGCAATAGGTGTCGCCCGCGACGTCGTCCGCGCGGAATTAACCTAATAATAATAAGTAGTTTGTGTTCTTCCCGACAATGTTCTTTATGTATGCAAAAATTACATCGACATCCGTTCACAAACATCTAAATATTCGTATTTATAAATATTAGAATGAGTATAGTATAGTATTAGTAAGATAAGATAGGAAGATTGAAAGTAATAATTTGATAACGGCCATTTTTTCTTTACACAAAAGTATTAGAGACATATAAAGAAAGACAAAACCAAATAAGCATTATAGCTTTCTTATGTAAAAAATAAAAATATATTTATGTAATTTTTATATAAGTACAATTTTCTTTTTGATTTATTTCTATGGTTTCTATCTAAATACATACAAAAACAAAAACAGGATATATTTTTTGAAAAGTAGGATATACTTTTTTCTTTTTGTCGCGTCTATTTGAAAATAAAATAAAATCTTGTTATTTATTATACTTTTTATTTAAAGAATAATTGTGTATTTATTTTAAAATTTCTATTTCTTTTATTATTCATTGGCATGATTATTTTAAAAGTTACTTTCATCAAAATGAATCATTAATTAATTAATTTTTATTGTGCGTGTGTGTGTAATTATGTAATATTTTCCCAATATGTATACCTATTTACATTAAATAGATAAATATGAATATATTACATTATAAGTTTTAATACTAACCAAGGAAATACCGTTTCATTATATTATAACAAAAAATCAACAATTATTCCGACCAAGTACACAAAAAACGTTACCTAGTGGCGATACAATTGTCTTGTTTATTATATATTTAGTAAAATGTAGTCAAAGACATTTCCTTTTTCCGTCACATTTTTTTTTTACGTCAAAAAATGTCAAACGATCGAGCGATTGAATTCGCCGAAATGTGTCTTATTTTATAATATTTATTATATATATTTATATATAAAGTCGTGTTAGTTACACTATTTATAACACAAGAACGGCTTTACCGATATGCCTTAAAATTGATGAGGAAGTAGCTTAGAGCCAGGAGACGGACATAGGATACTATTTATTCATTTTTTTTTTCGAAATTTATGCCTTGAAGAGTTGTTTTTTATTTAACTTACTAATATTATAAATGCGAATGTTTAGATGGATGTGATGTGAATGGATGGATGGGTGGGCTACACTAATTATATCCTTTTATATATATATTTATATATATATATATATATATATATATATATATATATATATATATATATGTTTTTATATATCCACGCGGAGGGAGTCGCGGGCAACAGCTAGTATATTTATATGTAAAAGGCAATCGCAAAAGTCTCTACACAAAGTAACATTCTAATAGCAGTAATATATTTTATTCGGTGATATAATTTATACATTTTATTTGCCCTTATATGTAACTGTCGTGGCTATATCTTGATTACGACTTCGTGGAATCGTACATTGCACGAATTGGACTTAATTATAAGAAACTAAGTCACATGGATTACTTACACAACGCCCATACATTGTACTATGACGTTAACATTGACTGCCAACTTGAGAGATATAACAAAACCGTTACAAGGCGATAAAAAACACGTGTCCCCAGAAAGATTTTGTTATGTAATACCATGCCGTTGGTTTCTTAGACCCCAATCTCTGTACAAAACATATCTTCATCCCTATCATTATCGTTGACAAAAAAGAGATAACAATATGTTTTATATAGGAATTTAGGTCTCAGAAACTCACGTTTAATGTGTCACTCGAATTCTATAAATTTTAGCTTGATAGTGAGGCTGCTTAAAAGCATCGATTTAAGTGAATAAATCGACTCGGACTTCAAACATAATATTATATAAAATTTGATTCAGTTGTTTTTCTGCCAAATCCACTTCCCTTTCCCATCATTTATAAGAAAAGGGTGGGAAGGGAACGTGAACTATTAGGCCTCCGGAACACAAATTATGGTTTTATATCGTAATTAATATTTTTTAAATTATAAATTTCATTTACTAACTTCGCAAATAAATGAGCAGGCGGTATAGAATCTTTTGGTAAATTATTAATTCGCTTAGAAATAGAATTGTAGAGTTTCTTCTCTTCATCAACACAGATCTTTTTTAGTTGTAAATCATTGTATAGAATTCTTATTTCGTTCACACATTTGTCTTCCCATCTCCCGTAGTTTTCAAAGAATATATTCTTCTGGTGTTCATTGGAGAGTTTTACAGCTGTTACGGCGGGCAATGAACATTTGCCCTCTTGGATATCGGTGCCAGTCTTTCCTTCAACTATCTCATCACCATATAAATCTAAATAGTCATTCTGTAAAAAATATTAATATTACCGGAAAAGTTTGATCGGTTTTATGCAGACCTTTGAACATTCAGAAATGGCGTCAAGTTAGTACTTACAATAGAATGCAATTAAATTTACAATGAAATTAAAAGCTTAATATTACTTGCGAGAAAAACATATTATCAATAAACTTATATTTTTTAAATAGAGAAATACTAAACTATTAAATAACTCTCATATATTCTTCTTTTTGTGGCCTCTTTGACGCGTGAAGGTTGGCGGCCAGATGACTATATTTCGCAATTAACCAATGAAAGCATAGACTAACGAATATACGTGAGTGTTTAGCCGTTTTTATATAAGTTTATTGCAATCTCACGAAAGTTTGATTAATTTAATAATGTTATCATATAAACATATAAATTTCAATTTGTTTTTCTGCTTGTCCGTTGAAGTTCCATTCAACATTCAACCGACGCTCTCATATTAATATGTTATAGATGAATTAATGCAAGTTTCTAAATTTTTTCAACTGAATACTTATTTATGCAGCTGACTGTACATGTATGTAGTCTGTTTGTTATATCTAGCCTCTCTGTCTCTCCCTATACCTCAATCTATATTTGCTTTAACCTTACCTTCATTTGTAACAGTAATCCAACGTCAGAACCTATAGATTCCACGATCTTGTAAGCTTTATCACTATACTTATTGTTCAAAGCAAGACCCAATAGAACAGGAAATTGGAAGGTATAGAATGATGTCTTATATGCAGAGACTAGGGCATATTGTTCCGTTGTAAAACTCAAATATTGTCTGTTCGAACACAATGTAGAATCGATAAATTGTCCAATATGTGTCTTGAAATAGGTCTGAAAAAACAGTTAAATTAATAATACTTTGTTAAAAACAAACAACGTGCTAGGAATATATTACCCATTTGTTAGTTGTATAATAAAGAATTAACTTAGAATTCTTGCATTAAATAGAGAATTACTTTTAATAAAATATTGTTATCTTTGACTCTATCTCGCGTTTGACGAATGAAAGCATAGTCTAACTAATATAATAATTGCGAATGTTTGGATAGATGGATGGATAGATGTTTGAAGGTATCTCCGGAACGGCTGAACGGATTTTAATGAATTTTGGCATACATGTAGAACATCTGGAAGAACACATAGGCTACTTATAATGTTTTTAATTACGCGCGGACGGAGTAGCGGGCGACGGCTAGTATTTCATAATTTCTTAACTTGTAAGATATATTTTCATACTTTAGCGGGTAACTATAACTTATCGGTATCTGATTAAAGAAAGAAAATTTAAAGTAAAATAAAATTACCTCATTAAATATATTCACAAGTTTGGGATAAACGGCTTCTTTTCCAAAGTATACCCTTAATATTTCACTCAAAAAGCTGCGGAACATCCCAGTGTCAGTGACCGCGTACTTGCCTACGTCAGGCAAAAGATGCCAGCATGTCTGCCCGTGGCGGGTCTTAGCACCATCTTCCATATCGTCAGTTACCAAAAAAAAGGCATGTAACTGAAAAATATATGAAATAAAATGCTTAAGTAGAGATCGACAAACTTATCTGACCGTGGACGTATGTGAAACAAAATTTTGCACACGAACGCCAATGTCGCGTTACGTCAATGTTAAAGTTTCAAAAATTAACCCGCTAACACATTCCTAGGTGCAAACACACTTGCATGCAAGTGACTGGATCACGATGCACTTGCATGCCAGCTACAGGCATATGTAAATGCTTATTGGCATGCCTAAAGCTGGCATGGCCATCTTGGCACGGATTTTGTGACAATTACGAACATGCAAGTTAAAGTCGAAGGAGGCTACGAAACCGGCACGTGGGAAGTTATGATTAACTTTATATTAAGACAACATTAATATTTGAATGTAAGAATACCATAAAATAAATGTTTTAAGGCATTACCATTTCTGCAGCCCACGCCAAAACGTACATTTTTTCACGTAATTCTTCATTCTGTTCCGGCTGCATAAGTGCTTCACAAGCTGCCATTGTCAATAGACCTCGAATTTGCTTCCCCGACCCCACATTGTAAGCTGTGAACTAAAATTAACAACAAGTTATAAACAAATGGATACTTTTTATTATATTTCGTGCATTCTAATCCTCTTTCCCTTCCCACCCTTTATCTTATAAGTAAAGGATGGGAATTGGAAGTGGAGACTTCGGATGCGATGTATGTCAAGGGAAATCACTTTCTGTGCATCCCCTCCACCGTCGATTATAGGTAGGTAACGTATCTGTAATTGCGTATGTCTATGTGCAACGGTCGCTTCGTTATCTCAGCGATTTCATGTCTCGCATTTGTCACCTTATAAAAAAATTGCTTAGAGTATATACTCAAAGAATAAATTGAACTTGTTAAAATGGTTTATTTTTGACTAATACATCAAAAGTCGCTTCGTAAATAAAAAATGATAAACCCTTTGGGTTTGTGTTTTTGATAAAAATAAATGCCATTATCGTAAACATTATTTTATTATATTACCTTTTTTAATCTGTCACATAATTCCGGACTAAAGTTGAAGTCAGCCAGACCCTTGTCTAAGATGATCGGTAATGATTGCTGGTATTCTGCAAACGTTTGTTGTGAAACCCATGTCTGCGTCCGTTGAATCTGCCGTTGTGCTATACTCCTAAAGTTTACATGCAGATATTAACATAAGAGTTATATATGTAGTCTTTCTTTCAAACACACGTTTGTTTTAAGGCCCGGAACGTATCTGGAGTTCCTTTACTGTTAAGGTTGTTTATGTACAAGGGGGACGATAAATTAACATTAAACGACTCATCGTCTTTTTGGTATCTATACTTCATTTGTTTTCATCCTTAATTTGCACCCAGGTATCCGTGGTTCGATCTTTTTAACTTTAAAAGTATACAAATAAGTTGTAACATTCTAGAACTCTGTTAGCTACCTTGACAAAAACAGAAGAAGGTTCTCAATACGTCTATTCCTTTTTTTTCGTCTGCTCACGTCTTTTAAAAACTCATGAACTCATAATTCGAGCTGATATAAACAATTTAAATAAAAATTTTAAAGGTCAATTACAGTAATTAAATTTTCAATAACAGAATTGATAAATTTATAAATACAAACTACACTATTTTTAAGTTGGACTAAATAATATTTAGCCCTCAATCGCACTGGCGCTTTTTAAACGCTACGTTACAACTCCGCGTTCGCGACTCTTGAGCGACGAACTCTTTAAAATCACTTTTGTTACGTTCGCCCAGTACTCTAAATGCAGCACTGCGTGATTGAAAAAGTGTCGCTTTTTAAAATCTATTCCGTAAGAGTTACTGTTAGGAAGAAAATCCGACACTGTGCCGGTGTATCGGCGCAACACTAGCCTTATTGAAATATCAATATTTATGTCCCCTCACTTATCAATCTGACACTTGACTTGGTATTGAAAACTAATAATGTCTTAAAGTACATGGAAATGTAATAGTTTTATTTTAACGCGATTAAAAATAAACTCGCGATAAAAAACCGCATGTACGAATGAGGTCTTAGTATATTCTGGATATAATTGTTAAGTGTAGATACGAAATAACGTGAGACGTTAATATAATTTGACTCACCAGCTGCTGCAATGTCTCGTTAACCGCATAAGCCACTTAGAAGTAACCATTTTCCTTAGTTTATCTCTGGTTTAAATATTCAAATAATGTGTAAAGTGCTTATATTGGCAATATATTCATCCCCTCCTCTTTAAGCGAGAGCTTGTTTGCCATTAAAAGAAATTAAAAAAAATGAATGAAAAAGACGATAAATATACTTTAGTGCGAACTCATTTGTTAATAGCATAGACAAATGTTAAATATAATTAATTTATTGGAAACATTTAATTATCCTAGACGTTATTAGACTAATAATAATTAGTTAATCATCAAAATTATTCATAACAATGACTGCTAAAATGACACTGGCCTGTTTATTATATTATACTTACTTTTTCCCGTGACATCGATTGCGTAAAATAAAAAATAACTTAGTCCTATGTGTACCTTCTAGACTATGCTCTACATCTGTGGCAAATTTTATCGAGATCCTTTAAGCCGTTCTGCATAAACCTTCTAAAAAAATCCATCCCTCTAAACATTCGCATTTATAATATTAGTAAGAAGTAAGATTAATATATATTACCATACATTTCATGGTCTTAAACCAGATAAAGATAGTAATACACAAAACGAGTGAAACACAGATTTTTTTATATTAATACTAGCTGTCGCTGGTGACTCTGAACTAAAAAAAATCGGAATTAAAAAAAAAACTTAAGTAGTCTATGTGTTCTTCCAGACTATGTTCTACGTCTATGTCAAATGTCATCGAGATCCATGCAGCCGTTCTGGAAATACCTTCTAACAACCATCCATCCATCCAATTCGCATTTGTAATATTAATATGATTGTTAAGCAGCCAGTTATTATTCATACGAGTGTCATTTGTTGGCTCTTTTTATTCAAAGGTTTTATTTTGAGACATCAGTTTTTTTTATGTTTTTACTAAAACACATTTATTTTTAAAAATAAAGTCAACGTGGAATTGAATTATACTTCACCTCGTTTGCATATTTAAACAATCAATACAATTTGAGCGTCTGCATGTTATATAGAAATAAAACTTTTTCTCGATCATCATTTTATAACGTAAAACTAAATTTTTGTTAGTCTGCTAATCTTATTTGTTCCGGGTAAACTCCTGAACAGAATTTGGCCAAATTGCCCACTCGCGCGTTGAAACACCGCGACCACACAGAAGACAGGCGTGAAGGGGGAAGTAATTCCGAGTTTCGACTTATGGATGTGCGTGCTTGAGGCTAAATTTTAATCCATTTTTTTAAAGTTAAGGCTGAGAAGGTGAGATGGTTTTGGTGCTGGAAAACCGCAGCAATATAAAAGATCCTTTTTTAGGCAACGCATTTTTCGGATTGTTGATTTTTTTAAAGTAAATATTAGTAGCGACATCTATAGATTTCGTTGGGTGACATATTGTATACATCGTTTTATATTATCTGTGCCGGTCTAAAATTAATTTAGTTCTTTAAAAAACACAACTGGTTTTATTATTCGAATATCTATGCCAGCCATCACCTTGCTAATTCAGCGAATTCATATATCTACTTGCTCATTTGCTACCTTGTATTTTCAAAACTAAACGCCTACTATACTTAATTAGCAATCAACAAACTTAAAATAATCTGTACAGAAATACTGATTTTAATAAATTTTGACGTTTATGTCAATTTTGAAAGTAAATCAGCCTATTAATACCGTCTTACCATACGAACTTTGACCCCTCACTTTAGACCTTTACTTTAGGGGTGAGTTTTTATGAAAATCTTTTATTTTGATCATTCATGTAGTAACAGAAATCTCTCTGCAAAATTTCAAGTCCCTAGGTCTCATATCTATGTAGTTTAAAAAATCTAGATACGAACTTTCACCCGATAATTTAAAAAAAAAGCTTGAATCATTTATATCATTTTTTTAGTAAATCTCACCGACTAAATTAGTTGTTGATTTCGTATCATCTATTCTTAATGCTCACTTGTGTAGTTACAGAAAACCTCTTCAAAAAAAAGGAATCATTTAATGAATATATAAAAAAACAGTTATCCAGCACTTACATAAAAGGTTAATGTTGAAGGTAAAAGATTAAGGTTAAAGTTGGTGATATAATTTGAAGCCAAAAAAATTGGCCGCACATTAAAATTCTGTGTAGATTAGTGCACTGCAATCCATCCTGCATCCCAAGCTTTACAAATAGGAAGCAGTAATTAATTTCTAGAAACTTTCTAAATTGGCTAATTTACAAAATTACTGTTACATAGAGAGTTAGTCTTCTGATCCAATGGGGACAAGACAAATTAAATAAACTAAGGCCGGCAACGCATCTGCGGTTCTTCTGATATTGCAGCTTTCCATGGGCGTCAATGACCTTTGTGTTTCGGCTGCTCGTTTGCCCCCTTCTCTTAAACAATTATTATGATTGTTCTCTAACGCCCTCCTGTCAATAACAATAAAGCTTCACAATGTTCTTTTCCTTTGAACATAATAAAGAGATGTCGGTTTTTCTTTTATACCATTTTCTATGCATATGTATGCAGATTTTACGTATTTATAGACATGACCGCAATTGCAACCTCTCGCTTAGCGGCTTAGATGGTTATGTTTTATAACCTTAGTTCGAGCTTGATCTGTCAATAAAGGAAAAGAAAAAAAAGGCAGCGATGTTTCATATTTTTTTATTAATTTTATAAAATTTTGTGACTAACCTTTATAAAGTAGAATTAAAACACAAATAATTTGTCGTAAAATTATTTACCAATAAACGAACCACCAAACAAATTAAGTAGTATATAAATAAAATAAGGGCCCCTACTCATCGAGCTGATTCGAAACGGGGATTTTTGCGGGCGTGAGGCGGTTTCACGACAGTGTGAGTGCGGCGACCGCTTTCGATCAATTAGTGCGTAGAGGCCCTTAGAAAAGATACCAAACCCAATAATTTACGTAAAAAATAATTTTAAAACATCGAATATAATCGTCGACAGTAATCTTTTCATTCATTTTGGAAATATTCATATAAATATTAGTGTCTAAAATATTTTTTAAATATTTTATGAAATCCTTTAAGTTATGACAATTTAAAATTAAATATTAAAAAAGTTTGCACATTTTATGTCGGTCATGTAAGATAAAATATAATTCTGTGAATTCAGCATATAAAAATTTAATACAGATTTGTTTGTGTGTAGTCGTCATTAAACGGAGGCAATAGAAAACAATTCAGTGCTGCAATATAGTATACTTTATCTGTTCATTACCTTATTTTGTCCCTTTGAGATTCACGATAAGACATCTTAAATTGTACTTGAAACATACTTCACTTTTTCCTCACTAAAAATACGCTATTACAGTGTGTACAATTAAAAAATCATATCTTAAAACCCAAATATAACAGATTGCCTGCCTGTCATTGAAACCGAAAAACCCAAAGGAAATATTTCAAACCTTTGTACTTGAAGATAACGGATATTAAACATAAAGGTACGCATCCATTGGCCCGCGACGAACTCACAGCATGCAATGATTAAATGGATTTGGATGCAGCGTTATGTAAAATCATACAAAACAAACTAAAATCCGTCGCGGACTGTGCGTTCGGTGCGTCCGGCGCGGTCCAATAGACGCGTTCTACACGTATCATATTTCATGTCACTAATACTAATAAATTAGTGGTAATTTTTTTTAATTGTATACATAAAACTCCATAGCCTCTCTTTAACTATATAAAAGGAAAAACAAAGAATTATGTTGTATTATTGTAGTGTTATCTCTCTTTTATTCGAATAGAAAAAGCGAGACAGAACTGATAGACGGTAGTGGTTTTTGTAAGTATCTCACGATTATTATGGTTGATTTCTGAACTTTTAAGTAAAGCCAAAGGACATTTTTTACTGTATTGCAAGTAAATTCAGTAATTTAAAAACCTCATTACCATTAACAAGACGTGAAGTTTAAGGTTAATATGCTTATTATTTCCACAAGTAAGTCCTTGACCTTGAATAACCCGAAGTTATTTAATACGGTGATATTTAACGACCAACTCAATAAACCCCAAGATCGACATGAATACTTAATTACTTGAGAGCGTCGGTGGCTCAGGGGTCAAGCACTTGACTTGCAATCTGCAGGTTCTGGTTTCGAATCCCGTCATGTACCAATTTGTTTTTCGATTTCCGATTTACATATGTACATTTATCCGACTTTCTTACGGTGAAGCAAAACACCGTGATGCACATATCTGAGAAGAAATTCAAAGATATGTGTGAAGTCAACCAACCCGCACTTGGCCAGCGTGGGTGACTATGGCCTAATCACCCTTAACTTAGGGTAGGTTCCGAGTCCCTCGGTGGAGACGTATAGTGAGCAGATGATGA
>NW_013530507.1:4040435-4151951 GCF_000836235.2 Papilio xuthus | reverse complement strand
TTAGATGGATGTGATGAGGATGGATGGATGGGTGGGCTACACTAATTAAGTTTTTTTAGATATCCACGCGGACGGAGTCGCGGGTCACAGCTAGTTCTTATTAAAAGAACATTGACCTTTGTCATGTAAACAACGCGTACTTGTAAACGACAGTTTATATCGTAAAATGATAGAACGAATTACAATGTTGTAACGTCGTTATTTTAAAATAGTGGTTATGAAATGTCTAGGTCTCTCGGTGCTCTGAGATTATTTTTTTTATTGAAGGGGCAAACGAGCAAAGAATCGAAAAGGTTCACGGAAAATCTGCTTTGTATTTTATATATAGATATTGAATGTTATTAAAGTTAGTAAAATTTTACTCGATCGTATTTCGAAAATAAGTAATCTAAAATGGAAGCATTATTTTACTTTGGATAATAATAAGACTACGAATCCGTAGATTTCAATACGTAAATATAACATAACCTTTATATTTAATCTAACCGTGAGCTTCCACTGCCACATAAAATAATATTTTTATAAACATGTTAAAATATCTTGTACCACTCATTTGTTAACGAAAATGTTTACTGAACAATAATAAATTAAAAAAAAATGTAGTAAAAATCTTAAACTATCCAGCCGTTTAATTTTTAAGAACAACGGTTATTCATATTAGCCTCTCATTTATAAATTATTGTTGCCTCTTATAGATCATATCTAGCGTCCTGAGGAAGAGTTCAGGAGGGAGATTTGTATTAGGAGGTAGATGTTGAACTCTTTCGACTACCGCGTCGTATCTCGCCCTTTCTTCTTCTCTGTACAATTTAGGTAGTCCCAATTGTTCGTACAGTCGTTGAATACGTTCAACATGAGCTGGCTCTTTACTCCCATAGCAGGATACGAATACGTTCTTTTGAGCATCATTGCAGCGCTGCAGCGCAGTAACAGCAAGCCAAGAACATTTACCCTCTTGGATGTCAGTACCCGCTTTACCAGTCACGGATTCCGAACCGAAACAGTCTATGAAGTCGTCCTGTGTAATAATGTTTTTTCATGTAAAATATTCTTGGAAAATTAATCAAACTAATTATATATAATACATCGCAAAAAAAATTGAGAAATGAAAAAAGTTATTGGAGATTTGAACTTGTTAATTTTACATTTATTTTTTTATTTTCATCTCCCACCTCCTTTATATGTTTTGTATAGATGTTACCTTACCTTATGAGACTCCGAGGAAGAAGACGAATCAAATGACACCTCATTTGTTAAAATCGCTTAAGTCGTTTAGGCTCTAAGCCAGTGGTTCCCAAACTTATTTTGTCTACTGCCCACTTTGAGAATAAATATTTTTTAGCGCTCCCATATTAGAGTTTAAGCAATCTTTTAATTCATATTAATTGATGTTCACAAGTTGTTGTTGAGAGCTCATGCATTCGTTGTCTAATAGGCTTTTAGCTAAATAAAATTACAAATCACCCCCCAGGCCTCTACACAACGCCCCCATTTTCTTTCTGGGTCTCTTACCGCCCCCCTCGAGACCTGCAGCGCCCACAGGGGGGCGTTATCGCACACTTTGGGAAAGACTGCTCTAGGCCGTCACAATTTTACGCGCGAAAAACATTACCCTCATTGTTAGGCGAGTAAAAAAAGAAACTAAAAACTAGAATAAGCGATGTTTCTCTACTTTCTACTCATTTATCTATTGATAACAATTATTTTTATTTGCGAAATCTAGTTCTATAGCAGCAAGATTTAAACAGATGCACGAGTCATTAGCTCCGAATATACAGACCGACCTACAAGAGTTAATATTAGACTTATTTGGTCACAAAAAATATTCTTAATTCTTTTAAACGACGCAAAAATATACAATAATTAAGAATGGGATGAAAATAAATTACAGATTGTTTAAAACATAAAAAGAAAAAATGATTATTACCTGCATTTGAAACAGATGTCCGATTTCTAAACAGATCTCTTCAGCTATCTTATGACTGTTGGGATCTGTGATGTTAGCTAGAAGCATGCCCAAACATATAGGCAGTTTAAATGTATAATAAGATGTCTTATATTTAACGATAGCATTATATCTATCTATCGTAAATAGACTGTAATCGTTCTTTTTCCTATGCGCCATTGTGTAATCCAAATGCTGTCCTAAGGATGTGAACATTAACGTCTGAAAAGAATATATTATTTAAAAAAGCATTGTTTGCTATCACAAAAGCAAATCATTATCTTGTACATCAACGTTTTTTAGAAGCATGAGTTATATAATGCGTACTTTGTATTGGTTTTAACTTGGTATAGTAGTATTCAGGTATTGTGACAGCTCTAAACTTTGCGCGAGTCGCTGCAGATATAGGTGTATTGAGTAGTAGCGGGATACGCACAGCACTGATGACTTTACCCGCCAAGATATTTGAAAAGAATTATAAATGAATTTCAAAGATGTGTGTGAATTTTTGGGGACAAAAAGGCGACGAGGCTCGCCACCCGTCATGTTTAGTCTCCCGCAAGGGCGAAAAGTGTATTGCGGAGGTTCGTTTGGCCACGCCAAATGAAGATCCGTGATCTCTGCCTACCATTATGGACTACAGGCATTACTTAGTTGTATTAATTTACCTTATGGATATAGAATATTTTATCAGACTATCCAGTAATATTCATACCAATGTTACATAGAGTATTCATTTTACTAAGATATTGTGAGTTGGTACTTCGGTATTCAAAGTCTGATAATATGTAATTACGTGAAAAAGTGATGTAAGCAAGAGGCGGGTGAATTACATAAAGGTTTGTATTAATGAAATGCAAGCGAGAGACAATAATAAATGGAATAGCATCACACATTGAGCGTATGTATCAATGTACGGATTTACATAAGTTTTTTTACGTACAAAGATAAAGGAAAATCAATTGTTTATTCTATGCTGTATAGAGGTCATTGGAAACATTTGAATAATGTACAAACAGAATTGTGAGACTAGTTACTTCTTAAATAAAGACGTATACCTAATCTTCTTTCTTAGAAAAAAATAGATTTTGTAAAAAAAAAACCATTTTAATTAAAAAAAAAAACATTTCATGTAGTGTTGTTTTCAGGCGCCAAATGGAAGCAATTACGCGTTTCATCTGATCAGTGTGCGTCCCGGAGGCCTAATTTAGTCCTCTTTCCCTTCCCACCCTTTTTGTTAAAAGGAAGAGATGGGAAGTGGAAGTGTACTTTCCGGATGAGAGGATGCATGGAAAGGGAAAATATTTTTTTTCTGTGCATCCTCTCCTCTATCGATTAAAGATAGGGAACGCATATGCAATTGCGTATGTTTCTTCGCTATTTCAGCGATTTCACGTGGCCGCTCGCTCGTTTGCCACCTTATGATATAAAAAAAACTGTGGATTGTACTGCTGCTTTCCATTTACAAAAAATAATTTATTTTTATCTAGCACCTAACTATTCTGGAGGGATTGGAAACCGTAACGTTATCGGATATCCGTATCCTTAACCATAAGACTATTGGCACTTCTTTACTCTGTTAACTTCCTACTAAACCATATTTTGATATAAAAGTACTGCAAAATATTGCGAAACTCATTAATTTGTACATTAGACAACGCAAATCTTTAAAACCGGCAGCGATTTTAGCTGGTAGTGGCTTACGCAATTGCACGCGTCGCCGACATTTCATTATTTAGGTGCTAAAGCCGAGAGAGTCACTAAAAATTGGTAAATTTCAAGATGGTGGATCTAATCTGTACAATCAACAAATAAAAGCTATGCCTGTACAGACTGAATAGTCGACTCGTGTCGACGATTGAACGCTGTACTACTGTATTAGTTTCGAAGATTTCCGTTGCCTTTTGTATGAAAGACCCTAAATACACAAATATACTTACTTCGTTAAACGAATTCACAATATGAGTGTACTCATTTTTGTCCCCGAAATGTAATTTTAATACTTCCATCATGGCGGTGTAGACCAGAATAACATCATTGACAGCTCCCAAGCCGACCTCCGGCAAACGGAACCAACAAGGGACCCCTCGACGGGTAGTAGATCCATCCATTATATCGTCTGTCATTAATAAATAGGCCTGCAGCTATAAACAACAGGAAAAATATATATTTTTAGACAAAACTAACAGGACAAGAAAGAGTTCGCAGAGCTGACGGCCAACCTTCAGTAATGGAGAGGCATTAGAAGAAGAAGAAGACAAAATTATTAAATTAAGCGGCAATATACGAGGAAATTTTTAAGGAACTAGTAGATTTTTTTTAGTATTTAGCAAAAAAGCAAAAACAGCTTTTGCTTTTTTGTCATCCCACGCATACTTTTTGAAAAATTTCACGGAGATTCGTTATGCGTTCTTGACATACCTTCTACCATACATGCAAACAATCGCATTTATAATATTAGTAGACTAACGATCGCCTGGGATAGCTGATGCAGTAACATTCCCGCATATATCGGCTACCTTCTCGTCAAAGTCCGACATAATAAGGCAGATAGACAAACAAAAGTATTGAAAATTACATTTACGTTGTAAGTAACGCAAATACATCGAGTTCAACAGCAAGTTAAATAGAAAAAACTTATTGCTTTTCTAATTGTAAATAAGATATTTTCTACATAACAAAAGCAGAGAATAATGATAATTATAAGAGATGAGTTCACAATAAAGATATTTTTTATCGGCAATTAAATTTATCATCGACATAATTAAGTAAATAACATCATGAAGCAACATCCGTGTTTAGTTATTCTGATGTTTTGTTTTGCTATCTCATTGTAAATTCCCGACAATTCCTATAAGTCAACACAGAAAAAAAATATTAGTTTGCATTTTTTTCAAAAAAAAAAAAGATTTAAAAAACAAGTGTAGTTGACAAATCAAAACGTTGCATTTTCAAATCAGCTGTTGCAAGCGCTGAATTAAAAAAACTTAATAAGAAACCTATCTGTTCTTCCAGACTATTTTTTATATCTATGCCAAATTTTATCAAGATCCGCTGAGCTGTTCCTTTTAACAAACATCCATCCATCTAAACTTACGCATTTATAATATTAGCAAGATTGAGTAGATGATTGAGAAAATAAGGCAAAGTTGTGGTTTGATTTTTAAATGATGAAATTATTATATTTGATTATTTATTCCATTTAACTCTATTTATTAAACATTAAAATAATTACTTTTTAACTTTATTTAATAGACATTTTACAAGGAAATAATGTTTATAGTAATTAAGACTTATAAGTCCAAGAGTATGTACAGTTTGTGGCTAAAATTCAAATTAATTATACTTTAGCAAAGACTTATACTTCATAGTACTTGGTATTAGCGACTTAATTAGTTTGAAATTAAAAAACAAAATCAAAATTTTCATCTCATACTTTAAGCCTTTATTAGACAAAATATTCCTTTTTTAAATAATTATGCGAAAAAAACCCTTCAAAAAATTATTTAAATAAAAAAAAAATCAGTAATATGTTGCTTTGAGATTTTTTTTTTTAATTTTGTACTTACCATCTCTACACACCATCCCATTATACGACTTTGTCTTAATGATTCTTCTGTTATATTTTCTGGTTTTTCCAACATCTCATATGCTTGTACTGTTATAAGACCTCTATTCTTCTTTCCACCAGCTAAGTTATATTCTAAGACCTGTTAAAAAAACATATAGCTTTTAAAATTTCATTTGTAACATTCTCTCTAATAGCAATATTTAATTCCAAACCTATCTTATTCTTTTTTTTTAACTTGTTTTTAATTTATTTTAATTCAAGCAAACACCAAAAACTAAATAAGTAGCCTATGCGTTCTTTTATGTTCCAAATCTGTGCCAAATCTTATCAAGATCCGGTGAGCCGTTCCGGAGTTACTAACAAACAGCCATCCTTCCATTCGTCTAAACTTTCGCATTATTAATATTAGTAAGATGTTAAATATGGAAACAGAAAAAAAGTTTTAAACATAATGTTCTATTTTTAAAATATGGAACTCTATATCTATTTTATTTCACTTTTTTTATAAAAAACAGAAGGAGGCAAACGAGCAGCGGGAACTCCAAGGTGTTCACTTTTGACCAAGTTATAATATGTTCAAGCAATTTATTATAATGTATTGTATTAGTACATACCTTTTTCATCCATACAGAAAACTCTGGGACTTCTATTAATTTAGGTATTGTGACTATAGATTGAATAACATTTGGAAGGACATCTTGAAATGTCTCCTTTTCTTTCTGCCGCTCAGATATTGAAACATTAGTTGCCATTTTACAACTATTGCTTCTCAATATGCTAAAACCAAAAAAAATATAACAAAAAATATGTAAAATAAATTATCTCCTATATATTCTAGTTTTGCCATTTGTCATTATACCTTTCAATATGCCTAATAAATTAAATTTCACTTCACTTTATGTAAATTGTTAAAGGATTAAATGTTATTTTATTTTTAATTTCTATAACACAAGACTTCTATGTTTTTGCCTTCGATTATTAGAGATGATTTTATATCAAAAAGTTACAGAAGACTAAATTTTTCTAGGTGATGGCAAATAGTTTATAGATAGTCTAGGCCAAAGAACTGACCTTCAGAATTTTTTATAGGCCTGAACCACAGGCTTGAACTCCAATGTATAAGACTTTTTTTCACCAATCAACTACTATACAGTTCTGGTCATGTCTAACTGCTATTTATACTATAGTCAAATACAATATTAGAAATGTTAAAAAATTAATTACTTGCAAAAATAGCAATTGTGCACAACAACTAAATTGCAGCAAAGGTCTATTAACATTAACAATTTAAAGTGAAAAAAAAATATGAATGACAGCTCTTTAAAATTGACAAACCCATTTAAGCCAAAAGCTATTTATTTATGCATCAGCATTATATCACAATGGATTGCCCAATATATGCACAAAAAAATTACAGTCATGTCCATTGGCCAAAAAATTGTGATATTAAAATTTAAAACAATATCATAGCTTAAACCTCTAACTCAGATGTAAATTAAAAATTTTCTTTTAAAAAATTAACTCAATAATTATTGTAAATAAACAAAATAAAAAACCTGCGTAGAGTATGCCTTGTCACTGAATTGAAAACAGCACCATTTATATTGCACAGTATTTTTTGAAACAACATTACTCCACAGTGTGTCTGGACGCTGTTCAATACCAAATAAAATGAAGCAACAAACACTGACGAAGTAAGACATGAATAAATATAATATTCAGTTTGATGTTATCTTGGTAGCATTATTTCAACTGAATAATCTTACGCTGGTTGTATTGTAAAACAACATAACATCCCGAATCGAAATCTAATATACTTACCATTATTTAGAATAAAATATTCACCTTAAAATATAATTGTGGTCTGAGAAAACTCCATTAGATCTCTTGACGATTTTGGATAAGAAATGTTTAGATAAATTCATTTTTAATTCTCACTTGTTTCTTTTAATTCTTTTAACTTTCACTTGAATTGAACTCAAGAATTTGGATGCTTTCACGTAACACGTCACTTATAAACATTAGAATGAACTTTTGGTCATAGTAATAATCCAATTTAAATGAAAAGTTAAGAGACGTTACTTTATAATTATATTACTCGTCAAATAATTTATAGCACTGCTATTAATATTAAAGGTCTTTTGTGTTTTGACTGTAAATGAATGTGTGAATGTGAATTATTTATATTATGACTGAATGCTCATGACAGCTACTGTCAAAATAAAATTTGTCATTTTGACACTGTCATTCAAACTGTATCAACTGTCATTGTCAGTGAAAATAAGAGACCAGTTTTGAAATTATTCTTGCAACTTCATTAAGGCTACTTATTATTATTTTTTCATTCTGTGCGGACGTAGTCGCGGGCGACAACTAGTGTAGATATAAATCCTTATAACGCTGAAGTCAAATCATTCATGCTAGCCAATTTTGTCATGCCATAATACCTTTTTTCTGATGCTAACTGACCGTGGCCCAAAGATCGTTTTTCAGTATGTAAAAAAAAATTGGAAATTCAACCAAACATTAAATAATAATATATTAATCTACTAAGATGAAGCATTTGTTATTTGTTACACTGTTATGCTATATATTCTTATCGCGAACAGCAATCGTCACAGGAAAGATCGTCGAGATTATTCAAGGATTTTTTTTAAATAAATCTACATACATAAATATTTATTGACGTACTTACAAATATGAAGCAATAGGCACCTAATCCGGAGCACAAAAGTGAGGCAAGTTAAAAGGCCTCTAGAAGATTTTTTGTGATAAGTTGCCCCACTGATATCATTTACATAAAGCAATTTGTATTTACATAAAAAGTAAAACGAATACAGCCTCATTATGTTAATTTTTAACTTCTTTGTTTAATAAAGTTTAATAATATAATTAATAGTCAGGTAATTCGACTAAAATTGTTGATCAGCAAATCGACTCACAGATTACATGTGTGAAGCGATGTAGATCAGTGAACCGGTTCGCTGACATACGTATTTATTTAAATTATAATGGCATGGGATAGGATGTTGTCAGTTTATCGCCGATTTAAAAGGCGACAAACAATCAGGCGGTAACCTAGTATCGCTAAAATAGCGAAGTAACTGCTCTTTTACAAAGGAGGAGACGTACACAAAAAGTATACTTCGTTTACTTCCCCTCCCCTGTCAAAACCTTTTCGAACGAAACTGTGGTTAGGGGAAGTGGACTACAATTTGGCCCTCACCACACATGGTCATCAGACTGAACGCGATTTCTTTGACCCGACGCGTCTTTTTTGATATTGTAACGTTTAAGCGTAACATCTTGCAGCAGCTGATGCTATTGCAGATTCTTCCGCTGTTATAATATTATAAATCGAATGTTAGGATGGATGGTTTATCTTAAGGTATCTCCAGAAGGGCTGCACGGATCTCGCTGAAATTTGGCATGAATGTAGAATAGTCTGGAAGAACAAATAGACTACTGATTAAGTTTTATTTAATACCGCGCGGACAGAGTCGCGGGCGACAGCTAGTAAACAATATTAATGAAAATTTATCCTTGCAACCGTTAATTATTATGTTACTAATTATGAATGTGAAAGTTTAGATTGACTGATGTTTGTTACGTTGTGCGAATTACGCACGCTACTAATTATATTTTTTTTTTAATTCGCGAGGACGGAGTCAAGGGCGCAACTAGTAATTCAATAAAAGTAAATGCAAAATGTATGTATTCAATTTTATTTTTTAAAATCTACATCTTATAAATTATAATATATTTAACTAACTTAATACGATTATTTTATTAATTAAAAACTCTTTAATCATAAAAATTTAAAAAGATTAGAACTGGATAGGAAAACAAGTGTGACGAATATTATTATAAAAAAATAATAAAGTGAGATAAAATAATTCGAGCATTACGAATACACAACACGATGAAAGAAAATGAACCAGATTTACAAGATATTTGGTCCTTTAAAATCTAGAACTGGTACCAATATTATTAGCAGCATATACCTATTATATATATGCATATGCATATAATTATTGATGCGATAAGGTTAAAAAATGGTTTCGTATCTGGTAGTACATAAAAATTTTAAACACAAATAATACCTAATAACCTTTTGCATTTATAAAGCTTAGTAATAGTAGGGTTATCAAATTATAAATTTAAACACTTCGCCTGAAGATATTGTCCAAGATTTTGAAGAATAAATCATGTGGCAGGCCTCTAGTGACTTGTTGTATTTGTGTCCTAAGGAGATCGTATGTCGCCTCTTCGTATACCGAATATGTATGAGGCAATTGTAATTCTTCGTATAAATCTTTAATCCTGGCAACATCTTCAGGTTTAGCGCTGCCGTAGTGGTTTTCTATTATTTGCCGTTGCTCCAGTGTTGCCCTTTGTAGTGCTACGACGGCAAGCCACGTACATTTGCCGTCTTGAATATCACAGCCATCTTTGCCGATTACTGCTGGATCTCCAAAGCAGTCTAAGAAGTCATCCTGCAATTGAAAAACAATAATATGTAGAAAAAAATATTAATTTGTTAAAATATCCATCCGCGCGGAATTAAGAAACAACTTAATTGTTCTTCTAGAATATTTTCTACATTTCATCAAGATCAAACAAACATCCATCAATCCATCTAAAGTTTCGAATTTATAATATTAGTAAGATTAGATTGCATCTTTGTTTCTAGCTCTAGACCGTGTCTTCGTTTGTGTGGAATTTATTCTAAACTAAAAACTGGCTTTTTCGTTTCGAGTACTATTTTCGGGATTAAAAGTAGCCTATACGTTGTTCCTGATTGTTTTGGATAACATTGGTTACTAGTTACGTATTATAATCAAACCTGTATTTGGAAGAATTCGCCCATTTCCAAAAGGATCGTCTTCGCTTGTCTGTGAGTCTCTGGATCGTCGATGCCTGTCATCAATAGAGCCAAGCCAACTGGCATTTGGAATGTGTAGTACGCAGTCTTGTATTTTGTGATAGCTTCATATTTTTCCATAGTAAATAATGAAAGATCCGGTTTATCAGTCTTTGTCAACTGTTTCTCTAAATGATGACCAATGGAACACTTCAGTAACATCTGTGAATGGATAGAATATACATTAAATGTTGATTTTTATAAAAATGACATTGGTTCAATCCATTTTTACAAGGAAATATATTGGTTGATTATTCTTTATTGTTTTTATAAGGTTATTCAACTATTTTTAGAATGTTACTAGCTGTCGAACGCCACTCCGTCCGTGCGGAATTAAAAAAAAACTTAAAGAGTGGAATATGTGTTATGATATTCATGCATCCGTTCTGAAGATACGTTCAAACGTCCATCAATCGAAACATTTGCATTTACAATATTAGTAAGATAATTTGTGTCCAACCTTACGTAAGTGAGACAAGGACTGGGAGATGATAAACGAATTTGGGTCGCAAAAAATCTTTGACTGATGTTTTATTAAGATTGCAATATTTGATCCCCTCTAGAAATTGGGGTCAATCTATGTATTTATAATAAGATTAATGATTTACATATTTGTCTTACCTCATTGAACATTTCCAGTACGTTCTTGTAGTAAGATTTAGCGGAGAAGTGACGTTTAAGTGTGGAATACATAGCGGATTGGACGAAGACCGCGTCATTGATGCCAGAAAGACCGACGTCAGGGCGACGGTGCCAGCAGGGTGCGCCGCGCCGCATCTCTGAACCCTCCATTATATCATTCAGTAGCAACTGATGTGTGTGAAACTGTAAAAAAAAATAGATTATAATATTTATTATCTGTACTAATTCTATGGAAATATTACAAAATATATCTGTCTCATGTCATTTACAAGGGACGATTATCACTACCTTAAAATAGTAAAAAAACTGATCCAACGACACGTACCGTGGGTTTCGGAGACCAAAATCATCTTTTTAAAACATGTTTTACAAAGATCTAGGAAACCAGCGGTTACATTTCTTAAAAGTTGTTCCCCCGATGGGTCGATTTAATCAAATGCATGAAGCAAAGATAATATACCTCTTTTTTATGGAAAATAAAAAAAATCTTTGTGAATTATGAACGAATTTCAACCAAGGAACAACCACTAATTACTATAAATGGCAATGTGTAACTTCTAGCCCAATAAAATACATGAGGTGTAAATTATCGTCAACATTATAATTGTAAAAACAAATCTCAATTTGGACGTTGCTTTAAAAAAAATATGCGCGAATTACGTCATAAACACATTTAGTTAATATCAAGTTGTAGTCAGTTATTAATTTGGAATTTTAGGCTTTAGTTCCAATGTATATAATCGTAATCAACAAGTTTACGGAACGATATTTTTTTAAGTAGATAAAAACAATTATCTGTCTCAATTTGTGAGTAAAATAGAGCAGAGTAAATTGTATATCTCGGTTGTCTATCATTTGTTGCTTTTGCCTGCGGCATTTTTATAGCAATGTTGCATAAACATGATTAGTTACACTAAAGTTATTATAGTTATGTCATAAAAATATTTATAAATTAATTATGAAATAATTGATAATATAGATAATTTATTTCACAGTTAATATTTTTTAATTCATGATTAATTATTATTATATTTTTTAAGCTTAAAAAATTAAACTTCAGCAAAAGACAACTTCGGGATAATACCGTCAGCAAAATATAACACAAGCCGCTGTTTACGCGTAATAGTTTTTACAATTTACTTTAACTTAATTTACGTTTATAATTACAATACAATGTTAATATTATATGGGAAACATAAAAACACTTTGACTATACAATAGAACATACGTAACGTAACTTTTTATTTATATACTATCTGTCAATCGCAACTTCGCCGAATTGAAAAAAAAAACTAATTAGTTGCCAACGTGTTCTCCTAGACTCTTATGGTCTACATCTATGCTACATTTCATCAAGGTCCGTTGAGCCGTTACGAAGATACCTTCAAACAAACATCTAACCTTTCCCTTTTATATTATTACTAAGATTTGAAAGTAAAGAATATCTATGCTAAGGCAATCACATGAAATGAAAATGAAATCAATGCGTGACTCTTTAGCAAATCAGTGTGTTGATAGTAACGAATTTATTTACCATTTCCGTGCACCATCCCATGATGTTGGCCAAATGTATGTTCTCTGGTGTCAAGTTGTCAGGTTTCTCAAGCATTTTGTACGCAAGTACGGTAGCCAGTCCTCGATTCTTCTTTCCATTTGGCACATTGTATTGTAACAACTGTAACAACAGACGAATTATTTTATTAAGTATACAAAAGTTAACAGCGATTGCTCGTTTGATTTACACAATTTCTTGAAACGTATGAAAGGTATTGAATGATATTTCATGAACTAGAATAGACTATTCAATATTTTTTAAATACTAAACGGAAATAATATGCGGTGCGTCGAAGCGTTGCAAATATTCCCGCAAAACATCGTAGTATCGGAGAATTTATTATGTTCATAATATAAAATAGATTTCTTATTACTATTATTTAATTTTAATAACTGAAAAGTAAAGGTCATAAACAGAATTATTCATTAAAAAAAAATTGAATTTTAACTAATAATATTTTTGTACTTTTTTATCCTTTTTTTATGAGCTACCTGAGTTCTAACAATAGATAACTATCAAATAGAGTACTTTCAATACCTCAATCTACGACAACAATGGTAAAGTACCCTTTGTTCAGTTTTTTGTTGCAAAATATTGTTCATAATTATAATAACGCTTTGTTAGGCAGGTGCAAACACTACATACCTCCTACCATAATTTTGTTTACCTGCGTCAATTTTAAGACACATTTTGGATACCAAATGTCACTAAGTTAGTCATGTAAAAGTGACAAGCCAAATCAAGTAAGGGAGAGCCAACAACAATTTGAACTAAGAGTGACAATCTTTAGTCGTGGCACAGGTCTTTAATGTAAATATTACGACTAAATATAAAGTTATAATTATTTCTAGATCTCTTTCCAATTGAATTCCTAAAATTTGTAAACAAAGGAACGTCCAAAAGATCGGGTCACATAACATTTGAATCGTTGAGCTATGGCTCCACGACTAATTTGGCAATTCGCGGGTCATCGCGATGTACAATAACAATGTGAGCCAAAGAGTCGCGAGCTGCCTAGTGAAGTTCGCAGTCCGAAACGCATATCATAACTATGCAGGTACAAATTAAGCCGAGCTGCGAGTTGGTTTACTGATCTGCTCACACATGTGAACCGTTGCGGTTCTTTAGTTCATCAATTTAAGTTGAATTACCCATCACTACCTACTACTACATTTCTAAAAGTAGTAAAACTCCTAATAAAGAAAAGTTGTTTTGTCCTATTGACATGTTATCATATTAGCGTGATAGTGAACTTGGTATGATTTTAACACATTGAATTGCTATATAGATTTAAGTCAATGAATGTGTTTTTTTTAATCGAACGATCAAGTTTATGTATAGGGATGTCGATAAAATCTCGCTGGCCAAGACCCGTTTAACTGGTTTATATTTGCGTCGCAAATAGGTTCTATATTATTCTGTCTTAAGACTGACAAAAAACATAGAACGTACCTTAGCCAACCACTTGCTGGCTTCCGGCACGTCAATATGCTTGCCAGTCTTTGTGAGGTCCCTCACGATGTCCGGGAAGCAAGCCATGAACTCCCGGGACTGGTCTTTGGAGACCGCCAGTCCGCGGGCGGCCAGTGGCATTTGCTGCGGCGTGAGGGTTGACAGGAATCTAAAGATAAAAACTTCATTTCATCGTCTTGGCCTAAACCATACTTAGACGGTCAAATTAATTAATTTTAACTACACACCTTAAAAGAAACCATTTTAAAAGAGTAAATAAAACATTAAAAGTCAACATACTGATTTCATGAAGACGATTTAAATTAGGAGATTGATATACCATTAATTACCATCATGTACGGCGCATAATTTGGCCCAATCTTCATCATAAGAATTTTGTTGGTTCCAAGATATACCTATACTGCATTAAATAGACAAAATAATGATGGAAACTTAATAGGAGTTGTATAAGAAATGTATACATCGTTATACGGGATTGTGCGTTACGCAAACTGCACCAGCAAACTGAGTTCACTGACCTGTGATATTTCTGCAACTTCAACAATTTCTTAGGTAGACCAATTTCATCGTTCTGCGGTGACTTGTTCGCTGATTGATCGAGCCTCGGTGCCATTGCATCGGAGTTGGTAACGCTTGTTGTCTTGCTAATTTGCCGGCGAATTTCATTTTTGTAGATTTGCAAAATCTTATCCCAGCTCTTTTTCGTTGAAAACATTCTTGCAAATTAGAAGGAACGATGATAAGTATATTGCAGTAAAATGCAATAAAACTGTTTACGCTTTCTAATAAAATTAACTCAATATTATAAACACAACGTCTTGATCGTAAGTATACGTGCGATCAACTCTCTGTTTCAGTAGTAACTGACTGATTCTTTATTCTTTGTTGTGTTTTGCTTTGCTCACGCTACTTCCAGTGCCTCGGTCAAAATAACCAATAGGGACGCGTTGCATTGTTTACATTCAGCTTTATCGACATCGATAACACTCAGAGATTGCGTGACATTTGTAGTTCACCCACTTTTATGACAATCTGCTGCCTGCATACATTTTAAATAGTACTATGTTTTATAACACAATTTTGTTTTGCATTATTAAAATGATAACAAAGGTTTATTTCATAAATTATTTGTCATGTGTTTGTATTATTTATAGCAAGTCTTTCATCAATATGTCGTATCATAAAGGGTACTATCATTGTTATAATTTATTATCTAATTAAAATAATACTAAAGAAATACATTATCGATAACCACGTAAAGTAGCATAAGTACGAAACAAAACATGGCCGTCGCTCCCCTCCCCTTGCTCCTGCTGTGGCACGAGGGCGACGTCACGTAGGCACCGGCCGGCGTGGCGGGCTGTGTTGGCCCCCGATTGAATACGACGAACCGGCTGTTTCGTCCAAACAACGGAGTTAAAACTCGTTTGTGTCCCAAAACATTTCGTATATACTTTGTATACATCACGTACACCTTTGGAGACAATAATTATCAGCAATTGATAGAACTTTAAAATGATAATTCTTTTGTTGTACTTACATGTGTAACGCATTGTATAATATAGCGATTCAATAATAATTAAATTTGAATGATTTATGAACTGTTTGTGTAATTTCAATTTCATTGCCACAGCACAGTTTACCTACCTACTTAAAAATTCTGTGCGAATCGATGACACTGAAAGTTTTAAGAAATAAAACCAGTGTTTACTTCTTAATAATATTATAAATGCAAATGTTTGGATGTATATATGTAGGTATGTATGGATGAATGAATATTTCTTAAAAGGTATTTCTAGGACGGCTGCATAGATCTGAATGAAATTTGGCATAGGTGTAGTCCTGGAAGAACACAAAGGATACTAAGGACGGAGTCACGGCCGACAGCTAGTCCTTACTAAAATTGTTAGTGCTTTTTAATCCCATTCAATTCAGTTATCAAAACTCATCAATGACTAAGAAAATCATGCAATAATTACTTGTAAAGTTAGTTTAACATTTGAATATCGTGCTCACATTATAGCAATAGGTGACTAGATCAGCAGAACGTCTTTTTTATATTATAAGGTGGCAAACGTGCGAGCGGCCACCTGAAATCGGTGAAATAGCGAAGTGACGAATGCCCATAGACATACGCAATTGCATATGCGTTGCCTACCTTTAACCGACGGAGGAGATGCACAGAAAGAAAATGTGTTTATTTAAATGTGTCTATAATACAAAGATAACACATGTTGTTACAAAGATACACTACCACAATAACAGCAAAAACTCCAATTGATAGTTAATAGTTCTATTGAAACTTTGTTAAAATTACCTACATAATGTTGGTAATATTGGTATCATATAAACAATGTCATGTTACATGAGTTATCAAATAATATCATTATGCAGTATCAAGCATATAATATTATAATTAAAATAGTGATTTTAAATTACGAACATATGTGAACATAAAAGCAAGAAGAACGAATATGAAAAAAAGCATTTGTAAAATTTATAAAGAATTACCTGTCACCCTCGACTACATTAGGTCGGTATTAAAAAAAGCGTAGTAAGCAGCCAATGTGTTCTTCCAGACTATGTTCTACATTTGTGTCAAATTTCATCAAGATTCTTTGAACGGTACTGGATATACCTTCTAACAAACCATACATCCAAACAATCGTATTTATTATATGACTTCATAATCAATCAAATTTATAGTTTTAGTTAGTGGGCTTCAGTTTGTCTTGATAGAAAATTCCGATAGAGAGCACGCCTTTATCAAGTGAGCATGTCCATTATACGAACAAATGGGCAATAAACGAATCATTATAAGAAACATTTTATAGGTAACTTTAGGTATATTGAGCACGGCTTCGTATCGTGTTAGCTGCATCCAAGGTTATATCAAGAATATAAATTACTTAGTTTTTGTTCAGATGCCAAAAAGGATACAATTTAGCATGTAATACATCCATTGCTGTGTATGTATGTAATGTTGATAACATTTGAACGTATAATCGTTCAAGGATGTGTCACATTTAATTGCATTTTTGCAACACAGACAGCGCTGGAATTTATAAATAACGTTCCATTGTTTACATGTTTTGAGGCGCCATATTTACATAATCGTTTAAGTTTATGTAAACGAATGATGTTTATTCCTTCGTCATTTTATTCGTTAAATAATTTTGTGTGTTTGTTTACATTGAACCGCTTAGCGACAATGTTTAATTAATTATATCGTTTATTAAACATTTGATTAAAAAGATAAAATACGATAAAAGTATGGGTTACTAGCCCTCTTTATAATCAAGGTCAAACGAGTAATCAGAGGTTAACAACTGTTTCGTCATCTTTACAAGATTCATGTTATTTCACATTTAACGATAACAATATTTTCAATTACATAGTTTACCTAATTATTATTGAAATAATATGAAATTGCAAAACTTTGGATGGATGTTTGTTACTTGATATGTCAAAAACAACTCAACAGATCTAGCTGAAATTCGGTACAGATCAAGAACATAGTCTGGAAGAACACGTAGGCTACTTACTAAGTATTTTTTCAATTCCGCAAGGACCAAGTCGCGGGCAAAAGTTAGTTTAATATAAATGCAGGACAAATAACAATTTTCTGCTTGGCTGGAATAATGCATGGCTGCCAAATTGTTTCAACTCTAGAGATTTATCGTTTTAAAAAGAAAAAGGAGAAATTTTCCGAGTATGTTTGAAAGTGTAAGTTCACGAGGATTCTTTTTAAGTATCGTGATTCAAGATAACAGTAGTTAGGCATTCGTTGATCACGTTTTATTCTGTACATTAATATCGTACGTGATAAGATAATATTTACACCTAACACAATGAAAGTATACATCGATATTAAAAATGTATGTTATTACTAGATGTGCACGCGATTTTGTTCGCGTGAAATATTGTCTTCGGATAGCATATTTAGTGACACAGGCTATTTTAAATCGAAAGCAAGACAAACAGAGTTTCTTACGCATTTATAATATTAGTAACGAAGTAAGGACATTAATTTCCGATTTACATAAGTACATTTATCCGACGTTCTTACGGTGAAGGAAAACATCGTGATGCAACCTGCATATATCTGAGAAGAAATTCAAAGGTATGCGTGAAGTCAACCAACCCGCAATGGGCCAGCGTGTTTGACTATGGCCTAACTTAGGGTAGGCTCCGAGCCCCTCGGTGGGGACCTATAGTGAGCTTATGATGATGAAGGAAATTAATCATATAATTACTTTATATCTTAAGCGATGTCACACTGTTAAATTGATAACAATGGTTTGATGCCAATAGTCAGGAATTCTTCTTCTCGATAATTCTATTGAAATTTATCAATCATGGCTTGTATATCGATATTAATCAATTTAGACTTTGGAATCGTTAACCGTTTCTTACATTAATTGTCGTTGTTGTTTTGCCAAACTTTTAGATTAGATTAAGACTAAAATTTACCTTGACCTATTCTCTTTCGTATGGGAATCCTTACCTTCTAATTAAATAATAACAAATATCTTTGTTTATGTTTATGAAAAAGTAAATATGTACTTGAAGCTAAACGACCAAAGGAGAGGTTCTTCTTCTGGGACCGTTATTAACTAAATATATATTGCGTATTTGTTTTAATTATTACATTGTATTACGATCTATGTTAATTCTGTATTGGATTATCACATTTGCTAATCTAAAATAACCTCTGAACTGTCATGTCGGATAGCTATCGTCCGATCTGAGGTGAAAGATGACCGATGTAACCGCAGCGAAGGTCATTGGATTAAAACAAAACATGCAATTAATTCATCAGCGCCCGCCGATGTTAATCTCCCGCGTCGATCGCGACGAGTCTGGAAACAAGATGGCGGCAGTAGTTCCCGCCATTTACAACTTTTACAAGAGGGTATCACAAGCATCCAGAACAGAACAGTACTGTTACTGTTTGAACGCACACATCAAGATAGAATAACTCCTCTAGATAAACTAACTTTTTGTTAGCCATATCTTTAGTAGAATCGTTTAAATGTATAGGAATAATTATACACGTTTTTGAATTTTTGATTTGATTTTTAGGATCAGTATTGCTTTTTCAATAAGTGTGTGTTAAAAAAATGCGGTACTGCAATGTCTACTGTTCTTTGTTCAGCTTCACTTTGCTACCCTCGTGTGAAACCAGTATTATGACTGACGGTGGACCTCGTCTGTTCAAACCCACTGTGAATATGATTATCAGCTTCCGCAGACTGGTTTAAAATTAGCATTAACACGGCCTCTACTAATTAATATTTGGATCGTTTATTAACAACATAATTAAGTTTAAATTTAATTTTTATTGTTAAACAAATAAACAGTTGAAAATCATACTTGCTTTTTTATTTCATAGGTTAAAGTTTAGACGACATCGTCAGCCGATAGTCGCATGACAGGCCTTAACAGTTGAGCGTCATTTTGTGAGATGTAATTATTAGAATTGTTTTAACACTTTTCAAATCTTTATGCCATTCTTCCTTTAAGCGTAAATAGCCTACTTATATTACCTTATAATCTATTACCACTGTCTTAGTATCGCTTTTAAGTGTATACACAAATCCAAATGTGTAATAAACTTATAATGCAGTTTGACGTATTTCAGCAAAAAAACACTTTTACTTTTTAGATTCATATTTAAGTCTTAGTCCGTAAATAATTAATTTCTTTATATTCACTAAGAAGAATGCAACTGAATTATTGCGGGTAGATCTAAAAATAGTGATGTTAAAACACAAAATACAAGCCAACCTTCAAGCCTAACTTTGTCAGTTTATAAACATACCCTGTAATGGGACCTAACTAAAGTTAAGGGCTGATTAGGCCTTAGATAAACATGGCCCAGTGTGTATTTATTTTCAAGCATGTGTTCATATTTGGTTAATATAAGTAGAAATATATGATAGATTAGTTGAGGCATATCGTTCATGTAGTTGACGATATTTGTTCGTTGTGCGGTGTCAGTAAACACGGGCTATGGAGAATTAGCGATGCGTGTCTTTGGTGTGATTCGCTCACAACGCTCTTCTATTGTCACCCCCCCTGTGTATGTGATTTAACTGAATTATGGTATAGAAATGACCACAATTTAGATTTGGCTGGGCAGATGTGCACCCGTGACTTGTGACCTGCCGTTCTCGTGTGCTTTTAGTGGAAACGCTAACGTGTGGAAAACAGCATATTCAACTCACGTAAGTTCATTTTATGCATAATTAAAAAGTATTATTGAAAGTTAAAACTATATTTTTAGATTTATCTTATATATAAAATTCAGGTGTCATAATTTTCGTTCTCATACTCCTACGAAACGGCTTGACCGATTCTCATGAAATTTTGTGAGCATATTCTGTATGTCTAAGAATCGGCTACTATCTATTTTATAATCCTGCGCAGACGGAGTCGCGGGCAACAGCTAGTTATATATAAAAATAATACTACAGTTCAGAAGTCGGATATCCAATCATGTGGTCGTTATATTTGAATGCCGCCAATTTGATTTTCCTCGATATTTAGCTTAAGCTTTAAGCTTATTCGGAAAGAAATATTACTAAATAATTTTAAGAAGCAGAAAGTAATATAATATTTTATTGCTATAACAAACGGTATTTTGACATCAAGATTTTTTTTTAAATAATTAGACAAAAATTTAGGGATTCAAATTTTAAAGTATTTATTGAATAAGTATTCAATCCAGTAAATCCTGCGACAAACTAGTAGAGAATACAAATCAGAACTTAGACGCAACTAATATTTGTATAATAAAATAGTTGTATAATATTAATATACAACATCACGTGACTCTCTTCAATACTAAGAGCCACACACACTAGAGCAGTGGTTCCCAAACTTATTTTGTCTACTGCCCACTTTGAGAATAAATATTTTTTTAGCGCCCCCATATTTTCACATATTTAAAAACCACTATAACTTTAAATTAAATCAATTAATTATTGTGACCTATATATGTATATTAACGGAGAATTCTAAACGAAACTTTTACTATAACCCGCAACTTGAGACCTGCAGCGCCCACAAGGGGGCGCTATCACCCACTTTGGGAAAGACTGCACTAGAGATTTTTAGTCGCCCGATAGTTTGATCGTGCCCTTATTCAGTATCAGCATGTTATTGATGTAATGTGCGCACCTTCATACATACTCATACTGATTAAGCGCACGATCAAACTCGGGCGACTAAAAGTCTTTAGTATGTGGAGGGTAAACCTAACAATTTAGTATAACTAAGTTACCTATCCAAGTTAAATATTGTAAATATTTATCCCAGTTACAACTACGACAGGACGGCGCAGGCGCAGTGTTGTGTGACTGCATTATGCAACTACGTACTAGAGTCACGCACGTGCATGAATTAAGTACTAAATTTATGGAATATGCATAATTTTAATTGCTCACATTGAGTATAAAAGTATTCACATGTTTCACACTTTATGCCAGATTGTGACAGATAAGCAGCACACTTCGAGTGAAGAATAGAGTGGCCATAGAGTACCTTCTCAGCAAACTTTTATGACCTATGACTCAATAACTAAAATTTTATTGGTAACGTCTCGTATGAAATTTCTAGCCTCAAAAATTTAAGGTGGCTCGATCCTTAAGTTAATTCTATGTCGTGTTGTTGGAAAATTAACCGTATTGAAATGCAGTGTCAAAAATATACATTTATTCTAAAACTAGCTGCCGCAAGGGACTCCGTCTGTGCGGGAATAAAAAATAATTTGATTAAGTAGCCTATTTGTTTTTCCTGACTATGTTTTACATCTGTATCTTTGTTCAAGATGAGTTGAGCCGATCCGAAGATACCTTCTAACATCCAATTATCTAAACATTCGCATTTATAATACGAGTATAAGTAAATTTGATAGAAAGAGAGCCTCCGATTATTCTTAATTTTTTTTTTATAATTTGCAGCCAATTTTCTTATAATTGTGAAAAGTAAAGCAAGATGCATCGTGATGTTATTTGACCTCTAATAGTCCTTGTCGCATTACAGGCTCGCGTGATATTTCTAGACAAGTTTATCATGAATATTTTAATCTGCATAACCTTGACCATGTACCGTCATCTTGGCATTATCTATACAATTAATAAATAGAGAAAAAACATATTTCGTCTAACGATATTGGTATATCTTAATATTTTCTTAATTTATATCTGTCTGTTCGCAAATCTGATTTGTTCTAAGTAATCTCCGAAACGGCTGGACCTTTTTTTTGGGATTTTTACTACAAGGTTACTTATATTTGCGAGAGTAACTTAGGCTGTTTTTTTTCTGTACAGACGAAGTCACGTGCAACCGCTAGTATAAAATATATTACTAATTATATTGAATAAAAACTATCCAATTTTCGTGACGTGAAAAACATTACATTTGGCGGGAATAAACGACTATCTTGTTGGCAATGAATAGTATGTACGCAAACTTTATTTATTTTTTTTAATTTAATAAATGGCTTTTCAATATTAAAACTATTTTTTTGTTTTAATGGTATTTCGGAAATACAAAGAAGTATTTTCTGAATACGAAAAAATATCACAGAAGAAAATATTGAATACAACCATTCCACAAACGGTTGGTTTCTGAGATCAAAATCTGTATAAAACATATCATCATCCCTGTCATTATCTTTGAAAAAACAGAGATAGCAATATGTTTAAACACACGGTAACTGGAAATAACCAAAAAGAATAGGAAGGGTTTCAAACCAAACTTTGAAATGACTATTTAAATATTTGGCGCGGTTTAAATAGTAATACACTGTATATTCCTTATTTAAAAAGAATCATTATACTACAAACAAAACATGACCTATATCGTTAGTAAATTGTGAAAGAATTTTTCCGGGATTGCATTCTTTCCCATGGCCCATCCTAGCCCATCCCATGAACCTATTGTAGACACTTGCTTTCACACTATTCGGTTATGGCCCATTGACTTCCATGAAATCAATGTAGAGGACAAAACAGTTTCCGTATTACATCGGAGGAAATAACTAAATAGGTGTAGGTCGCTTTCACCGATTTTAGAATTTCGTAAAACTTTGTTAAATGGGCCGACGTTGTGAAATTAGCTCGCTGTTTATAAAAAAGTTGCAATCATTATTAAGAAATAGTGAAACGTTACGTTGGTTTAGATATTTGTAATATTTTTATTCTTAAAGGGCTTTTATTACATGGCCAAGTATTTAATTTTAATATTGTCCACTTCGTCTCATGTTTTAAAGTGGATCTATTCATATGGGACCATTTATTTTTTAACTCAAAACGGGACATTGCTTTTTTCATGTAGTCAATGAAAAATAAAACGTTTTTTAAAGATTTTTCTTAAAATAAAATCAGTAAATTAAGTCACAAATTTAAGAAATACATATAACCGAAACATTTACTTTAGGTTTTGCTTTAAAGAAAAGGGGCAATTTGGCGTCCCGCCATTCATGTTGGGACACCGGGACACGTAACTATAAAAAGGGACAGTCCCGTTCAAAACGGGACGTTTGGCCACATTATCAATGGATCTATATACGATGAGTGGAAGTGGAATGATTCTATAGTATACCCTAACGCCATCTACATATAAGTATAAACTATTTGTATACTAAAATTACAAATATTATCTTGATGGTCGTAACTTAGTTATTTAAATATGGAAGCGCGTAACAACTCTATTTAGAAAAAAAATATCGACGAATTGATTGAATTGAACCTCCTTCTTTTTGATTTCGTACAAAAATAAAAGAAAATGAATATCAATGATAAAATTGTACAATTTTTGTACATTTATATGAGATTTGATTCCATGGCCCAGATAACTGTATAAAAATTTTAGAAGGTACGTCATTAGGCAGAGTTGTTACTCACGCGAGGACATCGGTCGGATACAAAGCACCGGACGCGGGCATCCGCTTTCGATCGCGACCATTTTTTTTTTCGGAAAAGCCGAAATTTTCATAGTCCGAGGCTTCGGAACGTTTTGTCATGCAGATTACTATATAGAGCTGTCAAAATAAATCAAAGGCCAGACAACTACGAAACAAAAAAACACGCATACAGCAAGCTACTTGACTGATTTTTAAATTTTTATATGTTGTTAGAATTAACAATAACTAACTCACTCAGAGACATAAATTTGTCACTAAGTGAGCCGTTTAATTCAGATTTATATATGAGAATTCCGTATTTACCGATGTCTATTTATACTATTAAATTACTTTTACGGCAATAAAGATATTTAATAGAAGATAAATCGTTGGATGGTGAATCATTTAAAGAAATATTAGACGGCATACTTTATAAATATGTATGTGTTTTTTATCTGCTCTCAGACTCAATGGACTTGGGACTTAACCAAGTATAAGTTATAAAATAGAAAACAATTATTCTTCTTCGTCGTTGCAGTGTTTTCAGACTGATCGTTGTCATCAAGCATCAAGCCCAGTTGGGAAACCGGTTGGAGGAGGTTACAGCAAGCCTTGAGATGTAAATTGCCCCAAAAAGTGCTGGTGCAGTGGCAAGGGGAAACCACTGCAACTATTTTCCCAAGAAAGTCATAATGTACACCGAAAACAATACACTTATAAAAAAAATCACTGTCAAACTCATATCAATGGTTGAGTTAGCGTGGTATGGTCAAATATTAGTGTCGAAAATTAGAACCAAAGCAATCAAAATATTCATGCGAATACTATCTGCCATTCTTTATAGATAACTAGATAGATAAATTCAGTTGACATTTCTAGATTATAGCAAAGTTTTGGACAGTGAAAGGGCGATGCTCCACAGATCCAATTGGCCGCTCCCATTTCACGCGTCTCTGAACGATAACGGTAAACTCATGACCATCAGATACATGTCAATAATGTTCGCTATCAATAGCGGATAACAGTATTGTAGTAATATAAATAACGCATTCCTTTTTATAGCGTTAAAGTATTGTTTTGTTTGTTACACTGCGAGCCAATTACGCGTGCAAAATGAAGTACTGTTACGCTGAATTGCTGTTCTCATTCACTATTATACTTCTGATATCGTCAATGCTGATGCTTTATTGATAGCATTTGTTGTACATAAGTTATTTTAATACGCTTACAGATTAAGGGCGCGGTTAAACGACTCTCCAGAGCACATGACAGAAAGCGCCAGATGTCTCTGGGCTACACAGTCTTACATAACCCTGATAAATTCCTTCCCTCCACCAAAATGCATGGTAAAAAAGACGGTACCATAGAATATAATATAGGATATAGGCTGTAAGCCAATTTTACTCTAACTTTATTTTTTAATGTTGTTTATTTTATTTTTTTATAAAGACAAGCCAACAGCATACATATAAAGAAGCAGAATAACAAAACTCACACAAACATTATAACGCTATTTAATCAATCTTACTAATATTATAAATGCGAATGTTTGGATGTATAGATGAATGTTGGTTAGACGAGAAGAACTCTAGAACGCTTATCGGACGGTGATCGGTTATATTTGGCATAGATGCAGAACATAGTCTGGAAGAACACATAGGCTACTAATAAAGTTTTGTTTTATTCCGACCGGACGGAGTCGCAGGCGACCGCTAGTTTTAGAAATAAAGTTTAAATAAATTGATGTATAATTTCTCGAAAATGCACATGATATTATGAGCGTAAATATTTTTAACATTAAGATAGATTCTGTTTATATTTATCTTCGTCGCAAGTCATTGATTCATTTATTTTGCACTGTAACGTTAATACGCGTGCAAAGTTTGCTATAAATAGTTTCTTATCGTTTAAAACGTGAATTAAATAAATATTTGCAGTCTCTACTAACGAAGCATGTAAAATGAACTAAACTGAAATATTCATTTTTTTGCATGCATGTGAAATACAGAGTAGGTAGCTCAGGGATTAAGCACTAAACTTAATTTCTGCAGGTCCTGCGTTCAAATCGAGCCATGCAGCAATGTGTTTTTAGATTTTTGGTTAACATATTTACATTTATCTGACGTTCTTACGGTGCATCGTGATGTACATATTTGAGAAGAAATTCAAAGATATGTGTGAAGTTAACCCGCACTGGACCGTCATGGTTGACCTAGTCACCCCTAACTTAGATTAGGATTCGAGCCCCTCAGTGGAGACGTGAGCTGATAATGTAAAATAATTTAATATTACTTTAAATTTTACTGTAGAGTCTCATAAAGAAAGCAAACCCCACCAATTCATAAGATAGCTAGGGAGAATCTAAGTTATATTACAGTTTTTTTTTGAAGAATAATTAGCAGATTTTTTTTAATATACTTATAGCTATTGTACCATTCCAACTAAGCTCTAGGCTTGTGCTATATGGTTTACGACAATAGTCTAATGCCGGGATTCGAACTCCCGACCTCATGATCGGAAATCCGTATCCTTAAGCATTAAGCTATTTAATTTAATTTAGAATTGACTGTTAACATGTCAATAAATCAAACTAAAATACTGGATAAAATTATCTTCTGGAAAAACAAAATGTGTAATATAAAAGTACGTGTAAAATGACATGTACGTTATAGGTAACCTTGTTCTCAATCACAGCATCAAATCATTTATTTTGATGAACGAAGCGATATTGCGTTGGCAATACAAGCCCTATGTATTATTTCCATTTACTACAATCATTTAAAATATACAAAATGCTCCAAAAAACCGACTTCGTTAGTAACTTCGATGAATTGAGAAAGGAAGGGGAGACCTTTTGAAGCTAAAAAGGAACCAAAACATTTTTCTGGCGTAATAATATCCTAAAATACCCAGCTTAATAAACAGAACACACAGAAGACAGGCGTGAAGTGGAAGCAATTCCGCGTTTCGTGTGATGAGTGTGCGTCCCGTGCCTAATTTTAGTTATCTCTCCCTTTCTATCCTTTTTCTTATAAGGAAAGGATGGGAAATGGAAGTGGACTTTCCGGATGAGAGGTTGCATGGGAAGGGAAAATATTTTCTTTCTGTGCATCCTCTCTTTCGTCGAATAAAGATAGGCAACGCATAAACATTGCGTATGTCTATGGGCAACGGTCACTTCGCTATTTCAACGATTTCAGGTAGCAGCTCGCTCGTTTGCCACCTTATGATATAAAAAAAAACATTAAAATAAGAGCATCGGTTTGGGAACGCGGAGGGAATAAACATAAGTACAATAATTTGGCTATTTTAATAGATTTATGAACCGGGTTAGAAAAATACAAGAACCGCAAATAAATATAAATATAGTGTTCTCTAGTTATATTTATTGAACGGTTCAGTATTTTATGTTATATTTCCTTTTTTAAATAACGCTTATTTTCTTAATTCTTGATTGTTTGATTCAAGCGAGTTGTTTACGATAGTTTTATTTATTTATCTCATCAAGGTAAACTGATCACGTTACTTCAATGTCACAGTTCTCGTATCAGATCAAAACAATGGCGCAAATATGATCGTCAGGATTCCTCTATACTATAATTGATATTATACATAGTTTTATATTATTACATAGTTCACTTTTGTAATATTATCTTACGTTCACACGGATCTCTACGTAATTTGTTTATATTTGCAGAAAATATTAGATTTAACATTTGCAAACAAATCTTACTTCTTACTAATTTTAGAAATGCGATTGTTTGTATGGATGTATGTTTGAAGGTATCTCCGGAACCGGCGAAGCCGCATAGATCACCTTGATATAGAAATTGAATTTGGCATAGATATTGAACGTAATCTGGAAGAACACATAGGCTACTTATTAAGTTTTTTTTTTAATTTCGCGCGGACGGACCTCTACCTACCCTTGTCACTATAATAGTTGGTACGTTATGTACTTATTTCTCCATTCATTTTAATCAGCCGTCATATCTGAATACATACCCTTCATATCCACTTTCACACAATCCATTCATACTTTCTTCGACCTTCCTCTGCCTTTGTCACCATTCACATTCAATCTCTTTAATTCCTTATTAAACTATTTTTGAATGTCATACTGATTTGAAATAAAACGAGGGTAAATAGGTAGTAACAGCGTATCTATTAATATAGACGTAATTACTTAATCTGTAATGTCTTTATTATCTTAAATTACATTCACAAACAAATATGTATGTATAATTATATTCCTTTAGGTACCACATGTGAGGTCACTGACCCGTCTCGGAACAGCCACAACCAGACCTGAAGATGAAGCCGCGGGGAGTGGGCGTCATGCACGCTTTCACCGCTCTAACCATGCTTACTATGGCAAATGGTAATTATAAAAACAATTATCACTATGAACTTTAAAACAAGACACAAAAGGATCAAAATTGATGGAACATATCCCATTGAAAGGGCTCGAAAGACCAATGATACGTATCGATATTGATATTTAACTCTAAGATTACTTATAACATAGGTGCTTAGAGATACATAAATAATGTAACAGTAAGGTTGCGAGTACTAAATTTGCCATGAGATGGGCGATGTAATTAAAGTATAGCACAATGCAGCCACGCACATAAAAAGAACTGGTGCGGAGTACCTAGCTTTTGTTTAAATCACGCGGTTCCGCCCATTTCGTCGCTAATTTTGAGCCTATGGTCTAAGGATGAAAATATTCAAGGATGAGAGAAGATATGAGCAAGACATTAATCAATACCTTTACAACAAATTTATGATATTACATCTAACCATATCGTTCTTATACAGCAAGATACAGTATGGTCAAAATTTAAGTAGTAGAAACTGACAAATATGCGTAAAACAATTGCAATTTTTACTAACATCATCTTTACTTAATTTACAATTCAAAACAGTATGGTTTTTGCGTGATCTAAATTCCCATGATCATTACAATGCATGTCGTAATTGAATCTTAAAACATACTATATATTAAGGACGTTTGTGTTGTCTTAAACGTATTTCCTATATTGTTTACAAACATAAAGTTGTAAATCCTGATCTATTGATTACTGGTATTTATTGCTGACAAACAATTATTTATATCACCTTGAAGTAACAAGTTTACATTATTCAAACGTCATAATAACTTTAAAAAATAATAATATAGAAAGAAACAAATAAGTTACCAGATCATATTAAAGATAATATAAAGAAAAGGAGAATATGACAGGAAAGAGGATGAGGTAGAGGCAACGACAGATTGTAGACCCATTAATACCTAATGACTCAAAGTGAAAAGTGAAAATGTCATATTACTTATAAATATAGATTTTCATTTATTTTTGTATTATCTGTTAAATGTGATAGAGCCAAAGAGCTATAAGATAATTCTTGCCAAGTTTAGTTGATGGTAAAAATCAAAGCAATCAATAAACACAGGGCAATGGAAAGTTAAGTTAAGAGCGTCGGTGGCTCAGGGGTCAAGCACTTGACTTGCAATCTGGAGGTCCTGGGTTCGAATCCCGCCATGTACCAATGTGTTTTTCAATTAACGATTTACGTATGTACATTTATCCGACGTGCTTACGGTAAAGGAAAACGACGTGATGAAACCTGTACATATCTGAGAAGAAAATTCAAAGATATGTGTGAAGTGAACCAACCGGTACTTGGCCAGCGTGGTTGACTTTGGCATAATCACCTTTAAATTAAGGTAGGCTTCAAGCCCCTCGGTGGGGACGTATAGTGAACTGATGATGATGAAGGGAAAGTTACGTTTATAGAACAATAAATTGTTTTAACAATAAATGGAAGTACTCTAAAATCATAATACACATTCAATAAACTTGTAAATGTAAATTGTCGTCAAACAACTTTCCCCACAATTCACATACTTTCTCTTTCACATAGTAATCTATAATTCATAACGACGAATTATGAAATGAAATGTTTCAAAGAAATATTTATAGATTACTTAACTTTTTATGATATTTTAATGGATCCAATCGTGAAATTTAGTTCGTCTACAACAATATCGTTAATTGTTAAAAATATGAACTGTCAGGTCAGATCTCTTTAGCCCTTGTAAGAAATATGAAAGAATGCATCTAAAAGACAATCATCATCTCCCTGTCCTTATCCTACTCGCGTAGAGTAAGCGAACCATCTTCACACAATTCTTCACTACCTAAAGTACCATAAGGATTGTCTGCAAATAATACTAACACATCTACAGTCTGCAAATAAATTACAACACTGGCAAGTAATTAAAGCACAATGTGGAGACTTCAGATTCAGATGATTGATCAGAAATTATTTCTAATTGTAGCGCAAACAACATGCAATCAAGGAATGGGTCGTGTGATGTACGAACGTTTACCGAACCAACAACTACACGGCTTCGACGACGATGTGGTGCGTATGTTATAATATCACATAATGCTAAACATAGCACGAGGTAAATAACAGGAAGCAAAGAATGTTTATGACATTGTTATCAAAGTCATATCTTGCTCTACTTTGGTATTGCGCAAAAACATGCTAAAACTATTCATTTTTGTGTTTAACTAATATGAACTGTTGTATGACAATATTATAAAATGGAAATCGCCAGGAACCTGTCGTAATAATGATTTGATGATTTTAGATTTTTTTTAAATAAAAATTATATTCCAGGTACGCGAGACAGCACCACCTTTTCGCGTATTAGAAAAGTGCCAGGATCTCTGCTTGCGCGATCGATCAGGCAACAGTCTTGTCCGTACATGCAACTCCATCGACTTTCAACCAGGAGCTAGGATAGCGGCATTCAGCCCGGAACCCGAGTACGAAGAGTCCACTTGCTACCTGACGAGAGAGCAAGCCGCTCCTGAGGGTATCGGCACTCTCATGATCGTCCCCAACAGTGTTCATTTCAATGAAATCTGTCTTACTTGTAAGTCAGTTACGATTTTTTTTCTATTTTTATTTATTTTTCGAACTTATAAAACTACGACTTTTTTAAAGCTGTAACTTGCGAGATTCTAAATCTGCATCGAATAAACGAAAGAGAATTTTTTATAGTATGACCTGCAACTTCGTAGTTTTTCTACCAGCAAATCGTAATTCATATCTTTTTCTTTCAGCAAATCGTCCCGAAAGGGAGTGTCCATCGCGTCGTTATGTTTTTGAACGTCACGCTAGAAAACGCCTGAAGCTGCCACCTTCAGATCTTAAAGAGATAATGGTCGCAAACCGCACTGAATGTGAGGATAAATGCTTAGGAGAATTTAGCTTCGTCTGTCGTTCCGCGACATACGACTCTGCGCTTCGGACATGCTCTCTCAGCAGATTTACGAGGAGGACTCATCCCGAAATGCTTGAGGACGATCATAATGCGGATTATCTGGAGAATACTTGCTTAAACGGTAAGTTTTACTATATACTTTTAAAATCAACGATTTCTTTCATGATAATACCTACTTGAAATACAAAAAGGCTTTTATAGAGTTGAAAATAGTGACTTGACTAGTGAGTAGACCATACCTTATGTATCATGTCACAAAACGCGTGCAATTTTTTTAGCTGAACGACGTTGCGATGGATTAGCAGTGTTCATCAAAGAAGAGAACAAACGATTAGGAGGACCCTTCGAAGCTGATGTCTTCTCAAATATGACATTAGATGAATGTCAGTCGATGTGCGTGCGCGCAGAAAAGTAAGAAATATTTATAAGTTATTACAATTTAAAAACTATAGTATAGGTAGAGGTCTTGTAGAGTACAGGATGACACCTTAGTTCGATGACAAACATTCTATTTCATTTTCCACAACGTTATGTAAAGCACCTAGTAGCTTTATTCCTAAACCTAAGGTAACAAAAATCACCAATAAATACTGTTTCTAGGTATTTCTGTCGCTCTATCGAACACGATGCAATGACTCGGCAGTGCGTGCTCTCCGAGGAGGATTCCGTCTCACAGAAGGATGACGTCACCGTGAGCGCTTCACCGACGCACCACTTCTACGATCTCGTGTGCCTTGACAACCGTAAGTATTGTTACTGATTAAACATTTTAATTTGGAAAACTTGGAACTTGGAAAACATTAACCAGTCGTAGCTAAGATGGTACATTGAATATGCAATACAATATCGTAGTTAAAAATAGTTTAATTTCTTTTTTCGACTCAAAAATCCTCATGAAGGAGAATAATCTACAAAGCCATTGCACACAAATTGAAAAAAGGGGATTTCGGAAATTCGATTCATCTTGAGGTGACAATACTATGAATTATTAAAATTTTTGTACAACTTATGAAAGAAAAATATTATAGAACGATAACTATATCTTAGCGCAAACAGAAATCTTAGGCTAAAAAAATCCATTAGGGAGGAGTGAAAACGATACAATAAGGGTTTTCTGTCGCGATTACGCTCAGTTTCTCATCGGGTGACAGCTCGAGGCACGGAGTACCCGGACAACAGCGCGACTTCGCACCTCTTCTCCCCGGGCAGGCGGCCAGACACCGCCTTCCAGCGGTACAGAAACAGCCGGATTACTGGGGAATTCCACTCTGAAATCACCGGCCGCTCCCTCAGCGAGTGTCTCGACGAGTGCCTTAGGCAGACGAGCTTTCAATGCAGGTGAGATAAACCTCTAATATCCGCTGTCGTTAAGCGAGACTTAATTTCTAATTATGTCAAAATTGTTAACTGGACTCTGTGGGTACCTTCACTAATGTCTCTGCTTCGAAAGCAGGTGGAATAAAATTCCAACTGCCGTAATTGAGAAACAATTCGTGAAGAGAGAAATTTCTTTTTCTCTTTTACTATACTACTATAAGTTTGGCACAGAACAACTATGCCATGTCTTACCATTATAATTCACTTACTTTCTTCTAATACATATCCTTTTTCTCACAATCCATCGATACTTTCTCTGATTTTCCTTCAACTTTCAAGTTGAAACAAAGGAAAACCGATTTTGTTCCTTTCTTTCTTGAATAATGAATAATTCCAGAAGTGACATAATCTTTTATCAAGAGACACATTGTTTTTGTGGTAATGCGTCACGATGTGGTCACAATGCATGCAACATTGTAACTTTGAATATAAACAAATGAGTTTCATAATCTTCACATTTAAAATACATAATACAATTAACATATGTATAATTTGTTTGTATATAATGCTTTATTTAAGTTAAGCATGACACATTGTTATTGATAACAATTTACATTTCAATTGAATAACTTAGTTAAAACATTATGTAAACTAGAATTATGTCATTCTTGATCTAAGTTAATATTAAAACTTAATAACTAAAAATAGTTTATTACCTCATACTTAGTTTCAACTTTTTCTTACATCGAAAAGTATGTTACCATATAAGTTAAAGTTAAATCAAGTTTCAAGGAAACTTCGATAAAAGTAAAACGAGTTTTTTTATTTTTCATAATATTTTTAACATATAATCTTATCATAACATGACCTACAAAAACAATGTACGTAATCAAATAATTTTACGCATTAGCGTTTTTGTTGTTTTGTGCATTAAGTATATTATATTATTGTTTTTTTCGCAAACTTATTATCATGTTTTGTCGTTATTGTTTTCTAAATGACAAGAAAAGAAAAAAGAAATACGTACTGAATACAATTTTTAACTAAAATGTATACTACGTTTTCTTGTTGAAGAAAAAACTAGCCAAAATTGTGATATGATTTTATCCAGCTTCAATTTGCAATACAATGCTTCATCATCATCATCATAATCAGCCTAAATTTGTCCACTGCTGGACGTAGGCCTCCCCCATCGATTGCCACAATGCCCGGTCCTGTGCCGCCCGCATCCAGTGCACTCAGTGTAACCTTAAGTGGCGATGCAATGCTTATTGTTAAAAAATTAGAACTACATTTATAGAGTCTTCGTCAACTCAGTAGTCGTACCCAACCATAGGCTCATACCTACCTAATTTAGGGGTGTTTAGGCCATAGTCGACCACGCTGGCTCAGTGGGGGTTGACATGTGCAGGTTGCATCACAATGTTTTCCTTCACCGTAAGAACGTTGGATAAATGTATATGAAAATCGAAGTAGACATTTGTACATGGTAGAGTTCGAACCTTGACGTTTTAGATTCTAGTCCGGTCAGGTTCTTAACAACTGCGCCAAAGCCGGTCATTTAAATTTTTTAATTTTTGTTTATTGGCGAAATCAATACAAAATAAATGCATGTAACGCGCGTGAGTAACTGCCCTAATCGTAGAGTTCATTGTACGATAAAACTGACATAAATTGTTTGTTCTATTTTTGTTTTGTTTTCATTCAGGTCCGCTGTGTACAGCGACAGGGCGAGGACCTGTCGCCTGAGCCGGTACAATCAGAAGGATGGCATGCGTTTGCTTTATGATCCCGATTTTGATTATTATGAAAATTTAATGAGTAAGTATAACACTGCCGTTTGTGTTGGCACGTGACGTAAAAAAGTATACTGTCTACCGACGTGCCAAGTCAAATGATTAGTGCTAAATATTACTATCCTTAAGTTAATAGCTTTAATCCACTAGAGAGTATACTTTAAAGGTTGGATACAGTAATATTGCATCGATATCGTAATATAAGGTTACTAGGAGGCCTAAGGAATGTAGTCGTTTATTAAGAATAACCTCCTTTAGAAAAGTTATTTGTTCAGAAGGGGGCCGACAAAAATGTTTTTTAATTACTTGTGCACTCAATTAATAAACTGGCAAACGTCTAGCGAGAGAAAGGGCATTTTTTGTGTACTTCTAAGTGCTAGTATTAGATTTTATTAATCCAGGTCAACATGTCTGGCAGCCAGACGTGATATTATCATTAAAATAATATTATGATTTCTTTGTCTATAATAACATAACCTCAAATTTTACACGCGATCAAGGGTTTGGGCCGTTGTCGTTGGATACTAAAAATAAATAATTATATCCAAAACAAAAAACGCGTTAATTACTATTATTTTAATTTGAGTTGTAATAATTATACATTATTATTAATCTTTTCAAAAAGTTTAAAAAGTTTTGTTTGTCAAAATTGGTCCAGCCGTTTCGGAGATTATTCGAAATAAACGCGGATTGGTGGACAGACAAACAACTAGATAGACGGACAAATATTCTTACAGTTGCTTTTCCTTTATCAAATACGCTATGTATGTGTACGAAATATTTTTTTATCGATAGGCATGTATATGTATGGATGAGTTGTTTTATCACGTGGGCGAGTGAGTCGCAAGTGTGTCAGTAATGGAACACCCAATGAACATGAGAACACTAAACGTAAAATAGGGTGACAATGATTTTAACCATTTATAAAACCGATAAGGATTTTATATTTTAGTTTACATTAAAATTTGCTACAATTTGCAGTGAATACTAAGTTCTTTTTTTTAAATATAATAAAAAAAAGTTCTTTTAGCTGTATGTTATTTGATTTAATTCAAAATAAATTTTCCGATGATTAATAAATTATTGTTGTAAAAACTATTTACAATGTAGTTTTTTTGTGTCTTAGATTTAAAAAAAAAATATTACATTGTCCCACTATTTTCATACGAAGTGCAACATAAGTGGGCAATTGTCGTAACAAGGCAGAATGAGCGACTTTGAACCTATCCTATTACAAAAATAGAACACGTACAAATATGTCTATTATAATAATTTTCACACGTAAATCTGATACTTTCCAAACTGCAAAATATATAAATTAAATATTTTCTGACAAAACGTTCGGTAAAATTGAATATTTTTTTCGTAAATTATTTATTCGAAAATATGATTTTTAAAATTATATGTTCACATTATCGATAGAAAAAAGATTCATTCAAAACTCTAACTAAAATTATAAATGCGTATGTTTGGATGGATGGATGTTTGTTAGAAGGGAAAGATAAATCTTCATAACGGCTGCATGAATCTTGCAGAAATTTTATATAGGTGTAGAACATAGTCTAGAAGAACACAGAGGTTACTAATTTTCTTTTTAAATTTTGCGTGCCTAAAGTCATTTTTAATAAAAATTTTAACAATTTTTGGTATTACACCACTGTTGTGTAACCAGATTGTCTTTTTTTTTTTTATAATACAAAAAGTGGTATTTCACCAGGCGAACTAGGCAATTCGTGCGAAGATGTTAAAGTGGGCTCTACCACTGTTTATTTTGCGATTTATTAGTGACTACGGTTTTATTCAATACGTCAATAATTTTGGGGATTCAGATCAGCTCGTAACTGGTGAGACCGAGGCAGGGGGTTCGGGAACTGGTTCGCAATCGTCCTGGGGCAGGCCAGGGTCTAATACAGGTTTGATGCATGATTGAAAGGAATGGGCTCATTATAGTATTAAAAGTAGCTACGAACATTCGATTATGACTTATTATCAACATAATATGGAAATATTTTACTTTTTGTTTATTTTTCATTATTATAGTAGTTAGTTATGTAAATATTAATACTATTGTCAAGTCAAACTATGTCAATATTTAACTTGTCTGGCCAAAGAAAATAATTACATTTAAATGTTATGTTTCTCTTTTGTTTTGTGTCTAAAATGTATTACAATATTTCACGTCGATTGTTATTTTATTTTGTGTAATAAAGCCCTAATTTTCGTGATACATGGCCACACTAGTTATGAAAATTTGTTTAAGCCTAGAAATTAATTTAAGTAGTTTAGACTTTATCTGAATGTGCATGAATGTATATTATTAGTGCATGTTCCTATCAATATTATGTATGATTTCCGTAAATATAATATGTAATTTATATTTTATAGAACGTTTATAGAGTTGCCTTTTCGTACTTAGTTATTATTAGTCTTCTGTAGTGCATGTATGTTTTGTATCAACACTTTAACGATATTGTTACAACTTTAAAATTTTACTTTCAAAGGTGGTAACGGTGGTGGCGATCGAGACCGCGACCGGGACCGGGATCGGGACCGATATCCGCCCGGCGTTGACCGCTATCCCGATGATGACCGATATGCGGACGATGACCGTTACGATCGGAGACCGGACCGGTACCCACCGCCCGACGACCGGTATCCGGTGGGACCCGACCAATATCCCGACAGATATCCCTCGTCAGATCGCTACCCAGCAGATAGGTATCCTGACGACAGATACCCACCCGGTGTTGGACCCGAGAGATATCCATCCGACAGATATCCTCCAGGGATAGATAGATACCCACAGGGCGTAGATAGGTATCCAGCACCAGACAGATATCCAGGTGGAGACCGCTACCTAATCGACGGCGGACGGTATCCAGTCTACGACTACCAATCGAATGATATTGGCAGATATCCTGCCGGTGACCGTTATCCAATCAGCCGATACCCTATTGACGTTTATCCGGATAGATATCCCGACGACCGCTATCCATCAGACAGATATCCGGTTCGTGGAAGTGGAAGATATCCAACCCGTCCTGCTTATTATCCCAACCGTTATCCTGACCGATACGATCAGGACCGCTTTTCCGGTTCAAATGACTGGGGAAGATATCCATTCAGTCGGTACCCAGTAGGCGTTAATCGTGATCCTGCACCATTAGGAGGAGATCGTTATCCAGAATTGTATGACAAATATCCGCCGACCGGTTCGTCATATCCTGGTAAGAATATATTTTATCTTGTTTTTCTTTCTTAATTTTCTATGTAAGTATAGGTTGAAAATATTGTATATTCCTTTAAACACTTGGTGTGGCATTGTTAATATAGGTTACGGGCGTGGTGGTTACTACGGCTCCGAATTCTCCGGCGGAGAACGATTTCCAGACAGAGGGGTTCGTCCGGGACCAGACAGGTAAACTGGTATAATATACCACAAGAAAGAAAATAATGCGTTAGATCGTTAATTTTAATACTAGATGGTTCTGGAACACATTTTCCTTTTTAGATATCCAGTTGAACCTAGACCCACATTTGGTATAAGAAGGCCGATTGACAGACCAGGTGGTTATCGTGGTAGCTATCCCCCATCAGGCCTGGATAGACCAATAGGTATGACGTCTATTATTTTTTAATTTTCAATTTTGCAAATCAAAAATTAATTGGAATTTGATATTTTAGGTGGAGGTGGATACGGAGGCTATGAAACTGATGGACCGATAGGGCCAGTGGGGGGTCCAATCGGCGGGCCGATCGGAACCCCAATAGGTAACCCATTAGGTGGTCCTATTGGAGGTCCGGTTGGAGGTTCGATAGGAGGTAGCGTTGCGGGTCCACTAGGTGGCCCTATTGGCAGGCCGCCAGTAGGGAATCGACCATGGCAAGGGTCTCGTTGTGAAGAGGATAGCTTTAGACAAGTTGGCCGGCAACGTATGCAGAGACGTTTCGTGCGACGCTTCACCACGGCGCACTCTTTGGCTCATTGTCAGCGAGAGTGTATCGAAGCTAGGGATTTTATTTGTCGCTCATTCAATTACAGGTAAGTTTACTGATTTGTTAGATATGTTTCTAATAGTTTGATTTATCTTCGCTCACATTATATTTTAAAGTGTCGTCGAATTTAAGTATGATTATGTTATTTACAGGGAAGGTGCTTATGGTGAGTCTCGTGACAATTGTGAACTCAGCGATCGCGACACTCGGGAATTGGATGCGGCAAATCCTGCGCACTTTGATAACACAGCTAATGATTATGATTTTTATGAACGAGCTCTTGGCCGTATCGCTGACGATTGTCTTGATGGTAAGTAAAATAACTTTTAGAGACGATTAGAAAAGTTGTTTCGTTCTTTCAACCAATTTTCGATCCTAAACGTTTATCCTAATGAGTTCCAAAATACGCTTTTCATATTATTTTTAATCTGTTACTATTTATAGTGTCGCAAGTATGTAACGAAGATGGAATGGAGTTCACGCTGCGTCTTCCCGAAGGATTTTTCGGCCGAATGTACACGTACGGATTCTACGATCGTTGTTTCTTCCGCGGCAATGGAGGCGTCTCGAATGTTCTGCGCATTAGCGGTGCGCATGGATACCCTGAATGCGGTACACAACGAGTAAGTTGTGTTAATACATTCTAAAACTAGACTGCCAACATAACCTAGTTTCGCAGGACGTTAGTACGTTGCATGTATGTTTAGCTCTCACAGGGACAACGTAAGATCTACAATATATTTTTTTCACTAATTGGTACAGTAAACAAAACAAATGACATTTTAGAATTGCTTTCTTTAAATTAAAGGTAATAAACAGAAAAACACAAGACTTAGAGACGGCGATTAATTTCTCTCCAATACTTCATCTAATCTTACATCAAGCAAAAAGGATTACAGTACAGAATTTTTTTTGCAAAGTTTTCTCTATCTAGTTTTACTCTCGTAAGAAATTTACTAGCATTGCGTAAAATGGTAATCACTATGTTTATGGGTTGCTATAGCTATATAACTAAGTTTTTTTTTTCATGTCAACGCAGTATGGCGACACAATGACGAATATAGTGGTAGTTCAATTCAGCGACAACGTGCAGACATCTAGAGACAAGAGATTTAATCTTACATGCTTGTTCCGTGGCCCCGCGGAGGCGGTGGTTACCTCAAATTACATTGGCGCTGGGTGAGATTATAAATACATAATTAGTTATATCTATTTGGAAAACGAAGTTCTATATACATTGTTATATATGTTCGTTGTTCTAAAGATACTGTTAGACATTATCATAAAGTTATAAAACTTTCATACATCGTGGAATAAATAAAAAATACGTAAAATAATATTAAAGTTGGTTTGTACTGTTTGAGAGGTGTGACATGTTTTATAAAGGTAATATCGGTAGTGGAAACCCATTACTTCAACCTCTGTTTTTTTTTAAATAAACAGAAGTTAAAGCTATCGGTTTTTAAAAATAGAACTTTAGTTTTTCAAATAGAAACAGTTTGATAATTTTTAAACGCGATAATAACTATAACCAAGCGTGATTTTGTATTTAGTAGAATTAGAATCAATTTATTTAGATTTTCAATATTTGTGTGGGAAATTCAGAACATTTTATAATATAATATATTTATTGAATGTGTTTTGTTGTTTGTATGTTTTGATGTTTATAATTTTTATTGCTTGAGTGTTTGTGTGTTTGTGATTTCTCTGAGCTTGATGCTTGATATATTTTTAATATCATGTAAGATGATAATTGAACATTTATTTGATTTATTTGCTGTTTTGTGTTACATCACTAACAGCTACTAACGAAAGACTCTGAATGAACTCTTTTCAACATGAATATATTTAAATATTTAAAAAAAATGTAAATATGCAACCTCCACGTCTTTGTGTTCATTCAGAGTCAGCGTGTAATTTATCAAAGATATATTTCAAACCTAACCGTAGTTTTGGTTATGATTTTATCGACAGATCAGGAAGTCCCATCCCTATCGAATACCTACCCGAGGAGAGTTCATTGAATTCCAAAGTTCGCTTGATGATACTCTACCAGGGTCGTCCAACAACTACCATCGCTGTAGGAGACCCATTGACATTTAGACTTGAAGCCCAAGATGGATATAACTACGCTACGGATATATTTGCTACGAATGTCATCGCAAGAGATCCTTATTCTGGCCGTTCTGTGCAACTTATCGATAGAGTTGGGTATGTAGATAAAATAATCGAATATTTCTCTTTTATAATAGATCGGACAGGTATTTCCAACAATAACATTCTTTTCAAATGGAATTCTAAGCATGGTAGAATTCATTGTGTGGTAAAAAAGTGAATTTCAAAATATATCACATGTCTTTATAACAATTTTAAAATAATTTAAACTAAATGAAATAGCTAATAATCCATCTTCGTGGAAACGAAAATCACACAATATCTCGTACCAGCTTAAAGTTACAATTTGAATTAAAAAATCTACCAACTCCTAATTTAAGTAATTTTCATCTTCTTTCAGATGTCCAGTAGATCCTGACGTTTTCCCAGAGTTAGATAAAGGTCGGAACGGTGACTCGTTGGAAGCGAGATTCAATGCCTTCAAGATACCAGAATCAAACTTTTTAGTGTTTGAAGCAACTGTACGGACATGTAGAGATGGTTGTCAACCAGTTAGTATTCTGTTAATTTAATCCTGTTAAATTACCTCAATTGAAGTTTTAGTAAACTTATTATATGCTGGCAGTTGACCACGACTTCGTCTACACGGAATTAAAAAAAAAACCTTGTAAAAATATAGTCTATGTCATCCGGGGATAATATACCTTCCCAATAGTGAAATAATTATTCAAGTTCCGTAATTTCGGAGCCTATTTAATGTTCTTTTATTTTTTTTATAATAAACTATCCGATAATACATTTGCGTCAATGACATATACATCAATAATTTCTACAGTTTATCAAATTGCACGCAGTTTGATCTTTAGGTTATCTTGCTAAAACTAGAAACATAACAAATACTACTTTAATGCTATTTTATACTCTTGTTTATATTTTCTTATCTTTACTAAATAAGTGACGCATTGATTGTTTTTATAGGCTTATTGTCCAAGTCACACTGGGCGTTCGGAACCGTCTTTCGGACGTAAACGCCGTGAAGCAAATTCTACACTAGGAGTAGAAGGTAATAATACAGTAACAAAGAACGACACAGAAAGTAACAAAGAGAAGAACGATGATGATGGAGGGACAATTTATAAAATCTCTTTCGAGGAAGCTAAAGTTGATAAATATCTTAAAGATGAAGTGGAAACTCCAAGTCATGTCAGGAAGATGATTGAGGTAAGTCTAATAAAAAATAAGCATTCACTCTTCTTTGAAGATCATAGCTGGCTCTTACTAAGTTCTATTTCATCTAGAGTTAGTGGCAACTAAACATTTTAAAATAAGTATAAGTTTTTGAGTTAACGCTTAATTAAATTATAATTTTTTTTATCTTTCTAGGTGTTTGACAATCGCAATGAGTTACTGGAGGAGAACGGGGCATCGGATTCGTCTCCGGTTGTGGCAGCAGCCGGCGTTTGTGTCTCCCCCTACCACTACCGATCGCTTTTAGTAGCACTTTGCGTCCTACTCTCTTTGTTACTGGCAATGTTAACTGCTGCATTATATATCTACAGGTTAGACATGTTTTAGGACTAATTAGTACAGTATCAGTGTTACTGAAGCTTAGTGATGTTGTCATGGTAACTGATTTTTCTTGGCTTTTTAGACGTTATTGGAGAGTATTGCGCAAGAACATTCAAGCATCGAGTCCTGTACCGGATCTTCGACCGGCCGCTCCCGGACCACGACCCAATCGTCCCTCCCTCTTCTCCGCATCTCATCTGCATAAGCCTTTTTCATTAAGGTATTGATATAACAAATTTAATTTTAAATGCTGGCTGTGAAAATATTTCAAATTATGTTTTATTCTAAGGTAATCTAGATTGGCCTCAAAATCACATTTGAATGTGAAAATTTAAAAGTATTATGAGTCAAAGAAAGTTCTTTGTGTGAAATTAAATAATTGTTAGCTACGAAAATCAATCATATAAAGAGATCAAGCGACAATTCCGTATCATATTTTTTCAGTGGTCTCGGTCGTACTTTTGCGGAGGTCGGCGAGGAGTCTGGTTCTTCAGGGAGATTAGCAAATGCCTTCGATGACGGCAGCGAACCAATTTACACAGATCCCTCGCTTTTTGAACGCTCGAGGTCTCTACGCTCTCTGCACTCACTGGATATGAAACCCGAAAGACGCGATCGTCACGCATAACTTCTTCTAATTTCAAGATGGCGTCGTCATTATCTCAAATGGATTTTGAGGTTATTTGAATTAAATCTACACATCAAACTTACTGCCATAATATGCTCAGTTTCTTATCAGTCCACAACTTTTTATACTTTTCCGATTTTACTATTAAAACTTTTTATTTTAAGCCAGTACTAATATTAAACGAGAATATTTACAGAAATAATTTTTCTTATTTATACCTAAAAATTACAGCGATTCCCTCACCTTATTCATAATAGCGCCTGTGGGTTTTAAGTCGAAGATTCGAGAGAAGGTTGATTTAATCTTAATCTATAAAGATGCGTTTATTTTGCTAAAGATAAATATGTCATTATGTTGATTACATTGTCATTAATAAAATTTAGTGATAAATTATTACAAAACCTTTGAAGGAAATAATAACACACACATTTCAAGTTTTATTTTTGTCAATGAAACTTACAAATTATTCTTAATTATATACTCTTTTGTAATAAACAAAAGCATTGTAATACATAATTTTTATTCAACAGTAAACAATTCTTTGTTGAACTTAGGCCTTTGTGAAAGCTTGTTACAAAAATATCTTGGTTACAATCCAGTGGATTCTTGAAATCTTTATAACATTATTCATTATGAATACGTCAAAAATCTTTACACTAATATAAAAATAATAAAAAGTTCACATATGATAAGGTGCTGGTGTGGGCACACTCATCAACGGAGAGTCCAAATATTCAATTTCACTTGTACTGGGCGCTGGTTCTGCCTGGGTGTTTAATTTTTGTTGCAAAGCCTCATGCAACTTGTGCACAGACTCGTTGTGCTGTGTACCGGGCTGTAATGCCTTCATTAGTGTATGTATTCTTGTTTCTGGAAGTTTAGGGTATATGTACCATAGCAATTTTAGAATATGCCTCGTAACATTGTCTTTAGTAAGTCCTGCAAAGAAAAATTCATCAAACAGTACTGTACTAAAGTCTTCACCTTGGAATTCATCTGGTAGCTGTATTAACAGTGCTACGAGGGCATGTAAAAATGGGTCTTCATATGCACGGCCATCTTTGCAACTACCAAGTATACTGAGGATACGTAGGAGCGCACCACGATCGCGTAGTTTTGCTGCATGCAATGTATAATACATAGCTAAAACCCCACATACAGTACTTTCTCTCATGTATGCCTCACATGCATCTGGAGGAGGTCCGGAATGTTCTATAGTGGTAATTGCAGATTCTCTTTCATCTGGTGGCAGTTTATTGTGCAGGGCTCTCACTTGGTCATCCACCATAAGTGACATTAATGCTGGTAAGTATTTAGTTACAACTTGACTATCCAATTTGGGTTCTTTGAACTCTTGGGAATCAATCATTACCCAGGCGCTTAAGCCTAAAGCTAACATCCTTAATAAAAGAATCAGTATTGTATTATCTCTAGGAAGACCTTCAGTATTAATCAAATGCTGCAGTATTTTAATAGCTGATGTTGCTAGAAAGTTAATTGCATATGGGTCACATAGGGTCATAGATAAATCACCGAGAACCTGTTCCTGTCCTCTTTTAATACTGTCTAGAAACCCTTGGAGTTCGCGAGATCTTTTAATATCAACATTTCTTTCTCTGATACAAGCATCCAAACACCAGGTGAATTTGTGACAAGGGTCAACTGATATAATATCTTGTATTTCTAAATCATGAAGTGCCATAAGTAACTCGGCTCTCAATGTGCAGTAATGTACATTTCTTGTTCGTAAAAACAATGTCCGAAGAAACTGAAGCACCATATCATACAGTTTAACACTAGTGCCTATCATATGAGCAAGTTTCTGAACTACAGCACCTTGTCTCCTAACTTTTGGGGATGGTGAAAAGAACAGATTAGTAAGATTTTCATGGTCAAATAATACATTCTCCTTTTCTCTTATGTATTGGCTAAGTAGGGGAGAGACTTCATCTCCAAAAAGAGATTGATTATCTTGCCATATTTGACGCTTTACCTCTGTGTCTGTATCATTGTATAATTCACGATCTCTTACTAAAACTCTAAGGTACTTATCATCAATGTGTGGAGTATTTTTCAATATACTCATTATTACAGGTCTTAAGGCTTTTATTCTGACAATTGCGAAGCTCTTTGCTAGTAGATCTTTTAGTTTCTTATCATTCTCTTTACCCTCTTTTGAGCCGAGCTCGTTTATGTGTACTATTAGTTTGTCTCTTAATTCCTCCAAAACAGATGTATGAAAATCAAGACGGCGAACGCCGTGTAAATCGAGCAGAGGCAACATTGGCCTTAGAGACGGTAAAAGAATACCATTTTCAAGTTGAAACTCTTCAATAGCTTTTAAGGGATCAGTACAGCTAGTCAAAGCATCACGGAGGAAAGTTTGACCCGGAACGCCTACCTCTTCCAATCCAGTTCCGCCAGGTTTACTGGTAGATGCCATGATTTAACTGTTTTATTGCAAGAAGTTGAAATTCCACCTCAACAAACTGTAAACATTTCTTCCCGCATAAAATAACATTGACAACTTCATTACCAAATTAACTTTCTGTCATCTCTCTGTCCAACAATGATTATTGTTGTTGTTTTTATTATTCACTCGAAAGAGCAGGCAAAGGAACTAAGCCATACAGGTCCAACAATGACAACTGACAACCACAGACTTACAAACTAAAAGGAAATATCAACATGTCGTTGTTTCTTTTTCGTTAATCTGTGGTTATCTCTCTGTGGAGTGTTTGGCGTTATGACTTAAAGATCTATGTTACCAGGTTATCAAAATTTAAAAAAATGTTTGGCTTTGATTTGACACTGACAATGACAAGTATTTACAAAATTGACATTGCTAAGCTTGCTACAACTTGGTATTAAACTCAAACTTTTGTTTTTAATACTGAAGTTAGTTTTAAAGTGACTAAACTGCGAAAGTTAAAGAATACAAAAACTTATAATTAAGTGTAGTGTACCGCCAGAACTTTTCATACGATGACGGATAAACAGAAAACGTAAATAAAAGCTTGCACTTTTGTCAATTTAGTTTATATTTTTCTATTTTCTGTTAATTACTCAGTCCAATATATAAAATTACTTTCCAGCCTCGTTTGCGGTGATGTAAATGGAAATTTCAATACATTGTTTTCGCGCGTTGAGTCAATTGTGAAGAAATCTGGACCATTTGATATTTTGCTTTGCGTGGGGAATTTTTTCGGCGATGACAACTCTCAACTTGATGCATATAAGATGGGTACTAGGAAAGGTAATGTCAATTTTTATACGAATTAATATACACCATACAAATAACTTCAACAGACAACTTTAAGGTTATCCTCACTGTGATAACGTAAATTATTTAAAACCATCTTTAACACTGTCGGTGCCACTGGCTTGCTCTATGAGTACATATAACTATGTGAAAGTCATAATGATATTGAATACATTCTAATTTGAATTTTAAATATTACATTTTCAGTTCCTGTGACCACATATGTTTTTGGACCTAGTGATGAAACCCATGTACATTATTATTGTGAAGAAGGAAATGAAATTGTACCTAATGTTGTCTATATGGGTATGTCTGCATGATTGTATTTCTAATAATTAAGATATGTGCCAAATATGTTGACTTTGCTACTAATTCTTTGTTTTCATTTTAGTTTTGATATGCATAACTTTGATTCGCAAATTAAGAGTAGTTACTGATACTGTAAAATTTTAGTGGCTAATTCTATTTATCACTCTGTTGTCTTATCCACCAAGCATATAACATATTATTTCAGGTAAAAGAGGTATATTTACAACTAGTTCTGATGTAAAGATTGCCTATCTTACTGGTCTATCACGGAGAGAACTTGGCAAGGATATTCCAATGTGTACATTTGAGCCCAGTGATTGTAGTGCAGTTAGAGACTCCTGTTTCCGTGGGCAAAGTGAATATAGAGGTGTGGATGTACTTATAACTACTCTATGGCCGGCTGGAATTGAAAATGATGAGTGTCAAAAGGTAACAAAAATATTATAGAACTTTGACATATTATACTGCATTTAAAGTAGGAAAACAAGCTAGATCTGCCAAAAATAAAGAAATTTTAATTTTGAAATTACCACAGTATGGGTTGCCATATTTTTAATTAAAATGCACTGTATGGGAAAAGAAATTGATGTTATTTATTATAAATTTCAGATGGATGTAGGAAAAGAATGTTTGTCCGATTTAATAGCTTGGTTGGCCATACATGTTAAGCCAAGATATCATTTTGTACCTTCTGTAGATAAATATTATGAAAGACAACCTTACCGGTAAGTGTTTTTTCGTATGATTATTGTTTTGTTATTTGGCACATTTGATAATTTAGAAAAATTGACTAATTTTTATTCATCATCATCAGCTCACTATACATTCCCACCGAGGGGCTCGGAGCCTACCGTAAGTTAAGGGTGATTAGGCCATAGTCTACCACTCTGGCCAAGTGCGGGTTGGTTGACTTCACACATATCTTTTGAATTTCTTCTCAGATATGTGCAGGTTGCGTCGTTTTCCTTCACCGTAAGAACGTCGGATAAATGTACATATGTAAATCGGAAATCAAAAAACACATTGGTACATGGTGGGATTCGAGCCCAGGATATGCAGATTGCAAGTCAAGGGCTTGACTACTGAGCTACCGACGCTCCTATTTATATGAGCTTATTTTTACTATGTTGGCAAAAAAAATTGATAACAATACAAACAGGTCATGCTTATTTTGTTACGAGCACAAAGTATACAGGGTGATTCAAATAGGTGTGAAGTCGCCCCATTTTCTATTTGTATCAAATTAAAAAAACAAAACAGTTTTTTAGTAAAACTGATATTTGGACAAAATTTTTGGTTTGAAATCTCTAACTTTCTTTTCATAGATTAAATGTATGGATACTCAAATTAATTTCAAATTGTACTAAGTATAAATGTGATCTTTTACTTTCCAGGAATCAAAGCATACACCAAGATTATCGTGAGTGTGCAACAAGATTTATAGGTTTGGCCCCTGTCGGGAATAAGGCTAAAGAGAAATGGATCTATGCGTGCTCTTTGCAACCTATTAGCAAAATGAGAATGACAGATCTCCTGCAGGCTACCACAGATGAAACTATCTGCCCATACGATCCAGAACTGATGAAGCAACATCAACCTGGAAAAGTTGTTAAGGTAATTAATAATTTGTTAATTGAAATTTGAATTCAACCTTTTTGGTGGCCAAGGAGTTTGTATACCAAAGTGACTACTAGAATGTTTCACATTTAAATCAATAGTTTAATCACTGACCTCTGTAAATGGATAGGCTATACGACCAGGTATTTTGTTCCTATTTGAGTTGCGGTTTCTAGCGGTGGTGAGAATTAGAACTAACGATAGAGGTGGAATTGACTATCAGTAACATCAATATATGCATTTATGGAACAAAGCAAAAGCGTCGAAGCGTCAATAGCCTAATGGTTGAGGATACGGATTTCCGATCACGAGGTCGGGGGTTCGAATCCCGCCATTCGAGTATTGTCGTAAACTATATCCTAGCACAAGCTTAGTTGGAGTGGTAAAAGAAATATTAGTAAATTTGCAACAAATGTGCAAACGTTAATTTTATATTTAGATTTTTTTTTAATTTTCAGTTCTCTGGGAATGGCCAGTACTTTTATAACTTAGATGCAGCAGATGATGATCAAGGTAAAAGAAAAAGAAAGGGTGGTGATACTGAACGAAAACGAAGGGAATTTGATCCAGGTAAGATTTAATTAACCAGTTAGAGGTTTTCACTAATGCCAACCAAAACCAAAGACAAATTGTCATCCTTCTCATTTACCTTGAAAAAAATTGTGATTTTTTTTATTAGTTTAGGCAGAAAACTCACGGATAGATAGTTCTAATTTATTTTCTTTTTTATGGAATTTCTTATTAAGGATTATTTTTTTTTCAGATAGTTGTTGGTTCTGCCTATCCTCTCCTACAGTTGAGAAGCATCTAGTGATATGTGTGGGCACGCACTGTTACCTCGCGTTACCTAAGGGTCCACTCACACCATACCATGTGTTGATATTACCTATAGCTCATCACCAGTCCGTCAGTAAGGTAATGTTTATATGAATCAAATATATTTAATATTTTGACAGTGGTAGAGCCCGCTTTAACATCTTCGCTCGAATCGGCCCGGCTCGCCCGGTCAAATGCCACGACCACACAGAAGACAGGCGTCAAGTGGAAGCAATTCCGCGTTTCGTCTGATGAGTGTGCGTCCCGGAGGCCAAAATTAGTCCTCTTTCCCTTCCCGTCATATTTGTTATAAGGAAAGGATGGGAAGTGAAAGACGACTTTTCGGATGAGAGGATGCATGGAAAGGGAAAATATTTTCTTTCTGTGCATCTTCTCCTCCGTTGATTAAAGGTAGGCAACGCATATGCAATTGCGCATGTCTATGGGCAACGGTCACTTCGCTATTTCAGCGATTTCAGGTGGCCGCTCGCTCGTTTGCCACCTTGTGATATAAAAAAAAAATATATTAAATTGTGTAAATAAATTAAAACGCCATCTATTTTTTAAAAAACAAAAAAGATACATTATTTTCAATCCTTTGATGTATGAATCGCGCGCTTACATTACCAAAGTCAAGTGTGAATGATTAGTGAGAGGACATAAACGTTGACATCTTAGTAAAGCTAGTGTTACGCCAGTACACCGACACAGTGTCGGATTTTCTTCCTAACAATACCAAAAAAAAAAAGATTTTTTTAATTTCCAAAAAAAAAAATTTCAAACTTTTTTTCATCAATGCAAGGTTTAAAACAATTATTTATATAGAAAAAATAGAAATTGCAAGAAAAATAATTAATGGATGATATTGACTAGTATAATAATAAAATATTGTTATTTTATATACTTTCTATAAAATATACTGAACGAATGTAAATGTTAAGTGAAAGTTGTGAAAGTTATCATACTAATATTATAAATGTGAATGTTTAGATGAATGTTTGTTTGTTTGAAGGTATCTCTGGAACAACTCAAGGAATTTTGATGAATATTTCCTATTTATTAATGTTTTGTTTTATGTGTTATTTCTTTATAATTATTTTTGTGCTGTTTTTTGCTTATTGTGTTGTGATATTGGAAGGATTAAATATTATTTTTTATTGTTTTTTATTTTAAGAAATTTAGCGCACATGTAGAACATAGTCTGGAGGAACATTATGTGTTCCTAATTAACTTTTTTTTTTTAATTTCGTGTGGACGGAGTCGCGGGCGACAGCTAGTTTTTTAATAAAAATATACAATTTCAGGCACCTGACGAAGTTGTGAATGAAATAAAGAAATTCAAAGAGGCATTAAAAGAATTTTATACATCAATGAACAAGCTGGTTGTGTTCTTTGAGAGGAATTATAAAACATCTCACATGCAGATACAATGCGTGCCTGTGCCTAGACTCTGCGAATCACAGATATTGGAAGTTTTTCAGGTAAATACTTAATCATATTTATCACCTTTACAATTTTTTTTTTACTTTTAGTCGTCATTTTTTTACTCTAACTTGTAAGGAATCATTATATTATGATATAATGTTATTACTTAATTTTGAAAATTCAATAAAAGCCAGTTATAACGACGTCGAAGAGACTAAAGGAAATGCTTGAATTTAATTGTTTATGTCACTAAAGACTATCAGCGCAGAAAATAGCTTCATATGCATGCATATAACACACCTACAAAACACCGACCCAGCTTCAATTCTTGAGATTATCTGGAACAAACGCGGCCTTCTAGACAGAGGCAAAAATTAAAAAAAAAAATTTCGTTAACAACGCAAATTATTTGAACGATTTTTTTGATACAACATACAGACACACCTAATTTTATATGTATAAATGTATGGATGTATTCACCGGTTACCTGATACCAGGACGAGGCGGGTATAAACAGCATCCAGATAGAAGTTCTGCCGCCGTACGCGGACATCGCGCAGGTGGTACTTCCCGGCGCGCCATATTTCCACGCAGAACTGCCCACTGGAGATCAGATATTCGCCAAAACGAAGCAACACTTCCCATTACAGTTCGGAAGGTAAATTAAAAAAAAACCTAAAAAAAAAATTAAAAAATGTTGCTAAAATATTATTAAATAATTTATTATTGCACTTTACATTGTCAAATAACTCATTTTAAGATCCTATCTAAATAAGTGTTGAATTATAAGGCTTTTTAGTAGTTTTAATTCAAACAAAAAATCAAGATGGCCGCCATCACAAAATGGCGATGACATTTTATATTTTTTTCTTCTGATATCAAATGAAATGGTTTAAATTGATTGTAAGATTTGACCTCATATTTTAACAGACTTCAAAATAAGCTTTTCCTTTCCTTTCCGCTGGTTTTTTGTAACCACGTATCTCCTGGTGTCCTATTTTATTTTTATTAATTTACTTATTAAGCTGTAAGTTGTATTGTTTTAGGGATGTATTATCAAGTCCTCCGATACTGAACTGTGAAGACAAGGCTGACTGGCGCCAGTGCCTCATCAGCCGCGAGGAGGAGGACGCCCACGTCGCCGCGTTCCGCACTAACTTCAGACCTTACGACTTTACTATTAACGAAGACAGTGATAGTGAATAAATTTATTAAAAAATATATATTTCTTTCTCTTTCTACCATTTTCAAACAGAATAAGATGGCAAGCATAGAAGTTTCAAATATTTTTTTTAGAAATTCAAAGAGAATATTTATTGGTAACAAAACAGGCTTCAGATTGTGTTTTTTTTTAACTCCGCGCGGACAGAGTCGCGGGAGACAGCTTGTAACATTCGCCTTTATAAAAAGGCGAATGTTTAGATGGATGAATGGATGTTTGAAGGTATCTCCAGAATGGATGAACGGATCACGATGAAATTTGGAATACATATATGACATAGCTATTAATTATGTTTTTCTTAATTTCCCGCGGACGGAGTCACATCATTTGGCAACATATAAGTTTTAACATGTTGAACTTTTACATAATTCACACGCATTATAAACTTTGCACTGCAAAAATTAACTACAACACAAAAGTACGGTTATAAAACCAGATTTCTGTAGAATCTATTTATATCCTTTGAACGTAAACTTTGTAACCGACCAACCAACGCTTGCGCAGGGTTCAACAACCCAATAACTGTTTTGCCTTGGAGGTCTAGTTTTTCCATACCAAGAAATCAAAATATCTTAGCAAATGCGATTGAAATCAAATATAACATGTGTTCTAGTATTAAAATATTAGCATTATATCTCAAATACCTATTAGTATTATAAATTGTTTTTATCGGGAACGTTTAATTATCTGTGAGATTTTTAAATTAGCTTAACGGCATTCAGATTTCTATGTTTTTCATTAAAAAATATTTTAATTTAATAAATTATTAAAATGAAAATATGAAAATAAAAATATTTACAAAGATTAAACTTAAATAAAAATATTAAAATTATAAATTAAGAATATAACATGAATGAATGAAAAAAATTGACCGGATAGTGAATGAAAAAAATGTATGAAATGAAGTTTGCGGAGGATAAGCGGTATTACGTGTCCTTATCTTAACACAGTCTTGGCACGATTTTCAACGTCTGAGCAAGTTTTTAGGTAATTATAATTATATTTAAACGTATATAACTTTTAATTCGTTCGAAAGGATTGCAAAGTAGAAAGGATTGGGTATAATAAATTAGTTATAATACGTAAGTAAAAAACAAAAAGAAACTTTCAGTGATACTCGAACGTCGATATGTCGATGTTAATGTCCGACATTTGTAGGTTATTTTTCTAACTTAATAGATGCACCAAAATATAAAATCAGATCAATATATTGAAATTCATATAGTTTTGTAATTTATTACGTAATTATAATATAAAACTAGGTAAAGACATAGTTAAAATCGTATAAATTGAACGATTGAATTACTGTGCGCTAAATTGGCGGGAAAGCTTGGGCAAAGAATTTAGTATCAATAAAGTTAATTAAACTTAATTAAGCGATTGTCTCATAGCTTATTAGTATTATTTGACATCTGAAAGTAATTTTTAACTAATTTTTAGTAGTAAATACTTCAAAGGTATCTTTTTTGTAGGTTACATTTTTGATCCTTCATGTAGTATCATCGTTTTTCTTTATTGTTTCTGGCTGTTATCTGACTTTGAAACGTAATGATTTATTTTTTATTTTTCATAAGCTGGAAATCAACAAAAAGCTGTCAACATAAAAAAAACTAACTAGTGTAACGCCTCAACCCCAATTGGGCTTTGGCATTTGCCTTTCTGGATCCAGCGCTGTCTCGATCCAGTCCTGACTTGAAGCTACTTTAGGTCTTTATCCAGCGATAGCTGGGACGAAAAACTTGTCAACATAATATACATTAAAGGTATGTGTACAGATGTTTAATTTTCAGCGTATTATGCAGCAGCTGCCAAATGTTTTAAGAGAAACTAGCCGTCGCCCGTGACTCCGTCCGCCTGTAATTAAGAAAAATATATGTAATAAGCCTATGTGTTCTTCCAGACTACGGTCTACATTCAATGTTTCCAATGCATGCTAAATTTCAGCGAGATTAGTAGAGCTGTTCTGGAGAGACGTTCAAATAATCATCCATCCATCCATCCATCTAAACATCTACATTTGTAATATTAGAAAGATGTTAGTTACATAAGTAAAAGATTAATCATCGTAGATTATATTGTACATGGGTGTACAAATAATTAACAATTAATTTTGCTGTCTACCGCGCTTCCGTCTACGTGGAATTTAAAAGAAACTTAATTAGTGGCCATTGATTGCTTCCAAGCTATGTTCTACATCTTTGACAAATTTCACCGAGATGTATGCAGCCGTTCTGGTGAACATCTATCCATCCATCCATCTAAACTTTTGCATTTATAACATTAAAATAAAGTAAAAAGCAAGATAATGAATCCAATGTATGAATGAATGAATGTATGCTTCGATTTATATTATTTTGTAATATTAAAAACGTATAACAAAATATGTTTTTGTATATTTTTAAATAAAGAGCTTCGTGGTTTTATGACTGAAATAATTTCTTAATTAATAAATTCCATAAGATTTTCTATGTTTATACCTTGATTTTCAAATAAGAGTTGAAATTAAATATACGATTTTTTTTAATCAAGTACTTTTTGATTTAATTATGCCTTCATCACAGTAATTATGTTCTTTTTATTCATCATTTATGGTAAGTTATAGCTTCAATACTGAATGAATCCTATCCAGATTTTAGTATATAATTTATTTTATACAGTAATAAGCAAATGAAATGACATTGTGTCCAATGAAATCACTGTAGGGCCAACGAGCTGTTGGTCTGTGTCGCTTTATATCTGATGATGGCTTGGCGTGACTTCTATGTAATTATATTAATGCTCATCAACTCCGATGTCCTGTACCACTGAAATGCAGAATGATTAACGACTAATAAACAGTTTTATAAGTTTTATACTTAGTTAAAAATAAGAAGTACATGTGTAAAATCTTAATTCCCGTGACGTACCAACCTCAATGATTTTTTTGAAATTACTAAAAAAATAGAATAATAATAATAAATAATGAACTCCCTAATGTAATTTAGCATAAGGAATATGAGCAAAAAAGAAAACTAAGAGTAGATGTCGTTTGTTATAAAAAAATCGTAATATTTCATGAAAGCTTAAACTATAAAAATTCCGAAAATCTCAGGAAAGGTTGTACTAGTTCGCTAAAACATTAACTGTAATAGGCTCTGATGAAAGAATGTATGTAGTCTGTAGAGATGCCTCACAAACCTCGTTTTCAGTTGCGAACCGGCTAAAAATTTTAATCAGAGCCCGAACTGTGTGTGGCACTAAATATATACTAAATTTTTCTTTTGCTCTATTGCATGATGAAGACCGATGTATAATAAATTTTACTTTGAAACGAAAGCTGATAAAACTAACACAACGTGTAATAAAGAAGCCGAATGTAGAGAACTCCAGCCAAGGTTTTTATATTCTTGGTTAAAATGCTATATTTATGTATATTACCACAAATAGATTTTAAGTAACAGCGCCATCTATGTTTCTAAATTAGTCAAGTAGTCAATTGTTCATTAACTAGAAATTTTTTTAAGTTTTTTCGTTACATAGTAAAAATCTATCCTCTTTTACAGTATTAACAGACTAACTCGAATACCTAAGTTATTAATTTATGGCGTCCTTCCGTTTCAGTTAGAAGGCGACACCGTAAGGTAGAGCGGCCCTTTCTTCAAATAAATAAGTCTTATATATTTATTGGTAAATATTTTATGTTTTATTAATCCTTATAGAGTATATAATTTGACACTTTACACACTTTACATAATAGTTGAAACAAACAAAACACGATAGTGGAATGAAATCTGAAAACTTTAAACCCTTCAAATGTAAGTAGTAAGGACTACATGAATTATCTTAAAATATAAGAATAAGCAAAGGTTTAGATTATATATTAAATTAAGTCAATTAATTACCAATAATTATTATTTCATATATGAAATATACTATATTAAGAATATAGAAATTAAACAAATAAGTACCGGTGAATGGACTAATAGCGAAGAGCTTCGACCTACATCTCAAGAAGCTCTCGCTAAACAGATGGGTTAAGGGCCCGATGCAAAATGCAGTTATCCTAGAAACCGCACGCATTGTGAGAAGGTTCCTGTCTCTGCAGCCTTTACCACAGGTTGTTTGAGTCATAGGATTCCGCAGCCGGTGGTGCTCTATTTTTAATATAATATACCTATATATATGTATAAAAGAAAGTCGTGTTAGTTACACTATTTATAACTCAAGAACGGCTTTACCGATGGCTGGTATCCCTGTATTTACGAGCCAGTGACTTCTTAAACAATCTTAAATTGCGTTTGTACAATTTTTATAAGTTGAGTAATAATTGTATAATGTAAAGAAAACAAACAGAATTATTATTATTAAGAAATTAAATAAAAAACATATAATAAATTACACCATTAAAGATTAATAAAGTTTGAAGTGTACCAGTGTACGTGTACGTGTATGTGTGGGGTGTTCGAAAGGGGGTGTACAATAGTTTGCTTGTGTGTGTGTTTTTGTGTACTCATGTGTGGGTGTTTATGTGTATGTGTATTAAAGTTAAAGAATACCTTTAAAAGTAATTTATCGTCGATTTTGAAAACCAATAATTATGCAGTAATTTCCGTTCTCCTTTGCTTCATTTGTATTGGCAATTGCAAATCAATTTTACTCGTAAGTTGATCTTTTGTACATCTTTTGTATTCTTTAATAATGTTTAATATAAAATCTGAACCTGTATTAGAAATAAGACAGAGAAAAATTTCTTTCAGATACGCAGACATTTTAATGTATTAAAAATGCAGCGTTGAAATCTTTAATATGTGGATTCTTCACTCCTCAAGTATTCTTCCTAATATTTTTCTTGTTAGTTTTATTTTCTTAATCAACATAATGATTTAAAAATTCTATAACTCGTGAACTCTACATAGAACTAGATTCACAATTTTCTATAAACATCAAATCAAACACTTAGAAAAATCGCTTGAAATTGTTATATTAGCTAAATAAATTTTTGTATAATTTATAAAATGAAAATTGAATTCACTTATGCACAACATTCTACTAAAGGGACATGAACTCGACAAACTATCTTATGATAAGCAACAAAATGTTTGAGTTGCGATAAATTGTCCCCTAAAAAATGACACTGAAGCACTGATATGTTTCTTTATTTGAGTCATATTGATATTAATTTACTATATCTTTAGGTACAATTTAAGTTCATATGTTCGGAATGTTTTATTCATATATATTACATAATATATGATAATATTGTAAAATGTAGGTTGGCATTGAGATAAAGATATTATGTGAAACTGTTTTGAGGATGCTATAATGATGACAATATTTCGATTTGAAAGAGTGATTAAGAGAGAATAAGAGATTAGAGAAGAAGAGATTACAGTGAATAAGAGAGAAAGATATATATTTTAATTTTTATTTTACCAACACTCAAACAAACAATTAGAAATCAACAGAATTTCATCTAGTTGTATTTACTAAAACATTTCAAGTCTTCTGTCTCCTGTAAACTAAAACGTTCATATTATTTTTTCCTTGAATGATGTTATTCAAATTTCTTTAACTTTCTTCAGAGATCAAGAGGAAGAATTTGAAAGCTGTACATTTTACTAACGTTTTGATAACAATTAAAAATGGAGAACACAAGCGTTGAAGTCGACGCCGGGTTTGAGGACCTCGACGAATCAAATACAACAAACCAAATCAACAATGAAGTAAACCCAAACGATGCTACAGACGATAACAAAGAAGATGTACTAGAAACTTCAGCTGAACAAAATGATAACGAGATAATTACACTGGAAGATGAACTTCGAGAGATATTTTCCAGTTGTTCAGCTAATTTCAACGTAGTTCATATTAATGCACAGAGTATATCTGCACATCATCTCTCTTTGTTAGCAACATTCGTCAATCTTTATAACGTCGATGCCGTATTAGTATCGGAGACGTTCCTTAAAGACTCTATGGATTCAAATGCTGGCGATATGCCAGGATACAATCTAATTCGTAATGACAGAGCGGGCAAAGGTTATGGAGGAGTTGCAATATATTTGCGCAAAGAGTTGCACTATGAAACTGTCGAGAAATCACCAAATGGTTACACCATGTCTGCTGAATACTTATTAATTGAAGTGTGTCATGAGAAATCTAAAATACTCTTGGGTGTATTTTACAGTCCATCTTCAAAAATTGACTATTTTGGAACATTCGAAGGGTTACTCAAAGAGTATCGACATAAATATAAACATGTAGATATTCTTGGAGATTTTAATACTGATTTATTGAAAAGGAATAGACGTCTGAGGAAATTGCTCTCTATCGTTGATGGTCAGGATTTGCAACTTCTGCCTCTCGGCCCAACACATTTTGCTCCCGGATCGTCAGCGTCCATCTTGGATTTGATCATTGTCACTGACTTCGCTAATGTGGCAAAGTATGGTCAGCTGGGAAGTTATTTCTCATATCATGATATGATTTATGTCTCAAATATATTAAAGTCTTGGAGGGAAAGGATCCCAATCGAAACTGGACATAGCGGTAGTAACGAAGAACCTTTTTGGCAGAAAACCAAAGTCCGAATAGCTCTTGCAGAACAATTGAAAGCATTAAAAATCTACAAGGAGAGTGCAAGAGGTGAAAATGATTTAAAAGCTTATCAAATAGGCCGCGAGAAAATCAAACAACTTGAAAAGGAGTACAAACGTGAAAATCGTAAGAATCAAAAAGGCCAATAAGCATTTGTCTATCGTGTTTGTGATTTATTTATTGAACTGGTGCTAACTGTGGACTTTGTCAATTAAAAAAGAATTAAAAAAAAAAATAAAAAAAAAAATAGCCTAAGCCTAAAATTAAAAAAAAAGAATGGATTTACGTCAGAAGCAATACAAATGCATTATGGTCACCGTGCCATGCTAACATGAAATATTTTTCTTATGTAACATACAGACACTCCGATTTTATTAGTCAAATTTATTACACTTTACACTGAGTCCTATTTCAAATTTTGTTTATGTTTTTATTGCTTAACAACTGTCGCAAGCGATTATACATACGGAAAAAAACTTAATTGGAAGACTATGTGTTATTCCAGACTATGTTCTACATTTATGTTTTTCATATCCATGCAGTCGTTCTGGCCAGTTCTGTTCAGCCAGCAAACATCCATCGCAATTATAATATTAAGTAAGATTTTAATGTTATAATTTCTTTGTCCATGACAAACATGTTTGTTATTTGTAGTAATAAATTAAATTAAATTAATTATTAAATTATAAAAAAAATGGCAGTTAAGAAAATGTAAATATTGATAAATTATTATTTTCTGTTATACTTATTTTTAAATAAATATAAGTAAACTCTAATTATGTACATAAAAAAATAAATTCCAGCTTAATATCTTCACGCGGTTTTAAGAAAGGGTCTTGACAAGACAGACGGACGGACAACAAAGTGATCCTATAAGGGTTCCGTTTTTTTCCTATGAGGTACGGAACCCTAACAAATAAAGTGTTTAATACAACTTGAGATTATTCATGAAATTCTTTTTGTACTGACTTTAAAAAAAAAACATAAAAGAGTGTATTTAGCGAGGTTTGGTGAATTGTTTGAGACATGTCGATATGTCTCAAACATCCAGCCAGTTAAGGAACTGTTAATTTCGTATTTTAATTTTGTTGATAGAACAAAGTACAGATTTAAAATTTTAAAACTAGAAGAAAAAGCTGATTTTGATTCATGACTCCTGCGATTATTTAACTGTGATTAGTTGAATGTATTAGTTTATTTTTTAAACTTCATCATCAGCTCTCTATACGTGGGGACGTGCCCCGTAGTGGGTACTAAGGGGTTCGACGCCTACCCTAAGTAAGGGGTGACTAGGCCATAGTCAACGCTGGGCATGATGCAACCTGCACAAATTTGAGAGTCAACCAAGCCGCTATAGGCCCTTTTTTTTTGAGAGGAATGCTTTATGCATACTCCGCGCCCCGGAGGGGACGCGGTAGTTATGTGGGATTCTCCTTCATAGCGGAGGCATACCCACTAAACCTCTCTGTTCCTCCAACGCATCGGGACGGGGCCACGGGCACGCTTCCGCTCTCGTCCGCGAAGCCGCAATAGGCCTGCGTGGTTGACCTAGTCTTCCCTGACTTAGGTTAGGCTCGGAGACCCTTGTTGGGGACGTATAGTGAGCTGATGATGATGATAATCGATCATTATATGAAATATTAAATTTGAACTAATCATGTAACTGTTTAGTATTATCTAAATGTAAAGACTGTTTTGTATTTAATTAAACATTTATCTATATTCTATTTGTTTTAATGTTTTTTTCATTCATTATTTATTACTAGCTGTTGCCTGCGATACCGTTCATGCTGAATTAAAAAAAAAACTTAGTAACTTATGTGTTCTTAGCGATATACATTCAGCCGTTCTGGAGATACCTTCTAGCAAACATCCATCCATCGTCCCATCGATAGTAAGATTGTAACATATTTTAAGGTATATAATATTTACCTTAAAGTATAATTTTTTCACATTTCGAACTATACGAGCTGGTGTTGAAAAAGAAAACTTTTAGAACATTGAAATAATAGCATTTTAAATAATATAAAGAAGTTAATAAATTAATAAATTACAATTAATGGTTTTAAAATGGTTCCGCTTTGGAAAGGACAAAGCCGCGTCCACAAACAGTTATTAGCCGACTTCAAAAAGAAGAAGGTTATCAATTTGTCTGTTTGTTCTTTTTTTATTTTGACAGCTTAATAATTAATGCATTGGTGTGGTTATCATCGACCATATGTTTTAATATTACTCAGTTTATCTCAGGCTACTTTTTTTGAATATTTGCGATAAAATATACTTATAATAGTGTTATACTGTTCACAGCGTAAACATCTGTTGGTCATGTTTTTTTGAAGACGGTAAATAAGCAAGCGCTTCAACTGACTTTACCTAGATACATTTCTGGATCAAGCAAATGCGTCGTAATAATATTGCATGATATGTTTAATAGATAAAAAAGGAATATGGAGAATTATAGTTTCTATTCCCGTCCATATGCTTACCCGTTTAAATTCATTATAATTTCTAAGTAAGCAGTAGAATTTTATGTAAGATAAGATACTAATTTTAACAAAGACAGATGATAAAACTTTATTTGGAATACTGCAGTTTATTTTGACCGAAACATTAATTTATGAAGAGCGCTTAGAGAAAAAATAACTATGAAAACATAACATTTGAAAAGAATTGTTTTTTTTTTAAATGTAGAGTTGTAGGATTTTTCGAAATGATCTTCAATTTAAAAGTTCACAATAGTCGATAAATTAATTTAACGAATGACGATCTATATAATTATATACTAGTTTTAGACATTAGTAATTAGAATTCTGTGGCGCGAATGGCGGGCTTTCGTTACCAAGTGTCAGATTGATTAGTGAGGGGACATAAACGTCGACATTTTAGTAAGGCTAGTGTTGCTCCGGTACACCAGCACAATATCGGGATTCCTTCCTAACAATAGTGACATAAATATATGTCTGTATCATTTAATTAAATTACAAATTGTAATACTATATGTACGGTGTGAAATTTCATATATAAAGTATAAAACGATTTAATCAAAATGTGCATAAATATTCTATAAACGTTCCTTTCAACTCTACCAGTTAAGGTCAGCGCACGAATCACTCAATGAGTCAGCCTAACATATTGGTTGTGTTCAGTCGGCGCGCAGACGTGTACACATACCTAGTAACAATATAACTGTATACAAACAAAATATATCGATTACAAGATATAATATTTCTTATCTTTTATAAGTGATTATTATCTGTGCAACTTTAATTAGCGGGAAAGAGTCGACTGCGTACATACGTACAATCGCACAAAAAGTTTGTAAGCGGGAGACATTAGTGGGAAAACCCAAGTGAAAAAACAAGTGCTCCAATAAACTTTTGAAGGTAATATTGGAATAATCATTCTAAATATATTATATTATTAAATGAACACAAAAAATATTATCTCGCTATATTTGCTGAAGCTTTATACTAAAGTGTTTTAGGTTAGGTTCGTATTCTATTAATTCAAACGTCGATATTAAAATAATTAAACAGGATAAATGTTATTAAGTGTTTTTTGTATAAAATCGCTTTGAAATATATATGTAAATGTAATTTATAAAATTATGAAATAAAAATAGACGCTCCTGTTATAAAATATCGGCAAAACTTTAGTCTCGTTGATAAACAATATCACAATAATTAAACTTTACTTATATTATAAATGCGAATGTTTAGATGTATGTTTGAAGGTGTCTCCAGAACGGTTGAACGTATCTTTTAAATTTGGCATAGATGTAGAGTATAGCTTGCAAGAACACATAGGCTACTATTTTGTTTTATTCTACGTGGACGGAGTCGCGGGCGGTAGCTAGTATGTTATATATGTTACTTATTTAACTTAATTATTTATATAGAAGTTATGTTCTTAGGTCGTTCATCTTTTTTCATTTAACTATAAATAATGCTACATACATAGCTGACAAACTCTACTATGAAAAACATGATGCAATAATAAAATTTAAACTATGTTAATGTGGACTTCATGTATATAGTTTTATTAAATACATATAGTGTGTCTCTGTTTTGTCAAAGAGAATGTAAGAGATGACAATACTTATTACAAGTCCTTCTATAATGGAGCTCTAGATACACTAGATGGTTACAAGATATTTAGAATAATCTTATCCAAGCTTGAAGTAATGCCAACATTAAAAATCAATTACAAATCCCTTTTCTTTTTTAACATTCCCTAACCTTAATAGTATCGTAAATATTTTTTTTATTGCATTAGGTACTGAACACACATTCCTATACCCTTATAAACCACTTTGAGTTATTTTAACGTTATTTATTTTTGTTTTACAGTTGAAAGAACGACAGTTAACAAGATTGTCTTCAATCAAATCAGACAAGAATACAAATAGAAACATCAATCAAAAATGGAAAACCCCAAAAGAGCCGACCCTGACATAAAGGACAAACAGCCTAGTGGATCAAATGTTTTAGCTGATCAAAATAATAACGAGATAATTACTTTCCAACATGAGCTAAGAGATATATTTTCGAATTACTCTAAGAATTTCAATGTTGTTCATATTAATGCTCAGAGTATACCTAAACATTATCTCTCTTTCTTAGCAACATTCGTAAATCTTCATAATGTCGATGCTGTTTTGGTATCAGAGACATTCCTAAAACAGTCAATGAATTCAAAGGCGGGCGATATACCAGGTTATAACCTGATCCGTAATGACAGAGTGGGCAAAGGTTGTGGAGGAGTCGCAATTTATTTACGCAAAGAACTCAAGTATAAACATGTGGCCAAATCTTTGAGTTATTACACAAGTTCCGCTGAATATATATTCATTGAAGTCTACCATAATAAAACTAAAATACTTTTGGGTGTGTTCTATAGTCCGAATTCCACTATTAATTATTTTTCAACTTTAGAAGATTTATTCAAAAAGTATCGTTCTGACTATAAATATGTGAATATCCTTGGGGATTTTAATACTGATATATTGAAAGCGAACAGACGTGTAGATAGATTGTTTTCGATTATTAAAAACCACAGTTTATATCTGCCGCCCCTGGGGCCGACTCATTTTTCTCCCGGTACAAAAGCCTCTGCTTTAGATCTGATAATTGTCTCGGAGAAAGACATTGTCGCAAAGCACGGTCAACTAGGGAGTGGTTTCTCATATCATGACATGATCTATGTATCAAATAAAATAAAGCCTTGGCGAAGAAGACCGAAACTGAATGAAGAACCTATTTGGCAAAAAGTTGACGCTGAAGCAGCTCTTTCAGAACAAAGGAGAGCATTAAGTATCTACAAGCAGAGTGAACGTGTTGATGATGATTTAATGAAGTATAGGAACGGCCGAAAAAGTATTGAAAAACTTGAGAAAGAATTTCAACGTGAAAAGAGCAAAATCCAAAAATCACCAAAGAAATAATTTTAAACATCTTGTAACTTTTTAATATTTTATATCATTTTTTATTGTCTTCGAATATTTTATTTTTTATAATGTTTTTAGAAATTTTACACTTTTTTTTTTATTTAATTCCGAAGTAAAATATGTACTTTTTTACATTTATACTTTTTATACGTATAAAACTATTTATATAATTTTTATTGTCAAATTATATTTTTTATTTCAAAACTATAAAGTTTCAAAACTGAATACATTTATATTCAACAAAATGATTTTAATAATATAATGCTGTTATTATTCGTAAATTATTTACAATTTATTTAAGTAATGGAATACTTGTAAAGTACTTTGTATATTTTATATCTAGAATTGTTATTTAAATTGTTTTCGAGCAATAAAATTAGTATAATAAACGATCAATTAGTAAAATATATATAAAAATATAGCATAAATTGTAAATACTTTAACATTATTTGAGTTAAACCAAAGTTTTTTCGAATAGTTAATTTCTCAATTATTTTTCCGCCTGAATATAAGTTTGTAAATGTTAACTTAAATGAAGTTATAAAAAAATGTTATAACTTTGAATTCATGAACTAATTTTAATACGTAACGTACGTATAAATATTATGTAGTATTTAGATTCTTTTATATTAAAATTAAATGAAAGCAAAGTCCTTTAAGAAATAAGAGCAATGTCCAAAGAATAGATAAATTACGAATTCAGTTCAAAAACATTATTTATTTTATTAAATAGTTATTCTATATTTTATGAGTACTACCTGTTATTCAGTTTAAAGTTTTTTTTTGTTAATGCGGGGTATGCGTTTATGCACTTCGCCGTCCGTGCTGCGGGCAGCTGGGACGGTTTCGTGTGGGACTCGCGGCCTGGAAACAAGACCGGACTACCCACTAAACCCCGCGGTGTTCACCTACGCCCAACCGGACCGTGGCATTTACGTTAGATTCAGTTTAAAGTAGTATAAGTAAGCATTATGTTAAAATATAATAACTTAAGTTAAAGTTTTTTAGATTGTAAAAAGCGGATTTTAGTAAAATATATTTCACGATTCTTAAATTTTTAATATTTATATTACTCAAGTATAGATGTCATAAGATTATTTTACATACTATATAATGATATTATATTGAATTAGTTCTTATTTTTTTGCCATACTAGTAGTTAATTTTTTTATTATTTATCTATTGATTAAATCTGCAAATTATTAATATTATATGAATTTTAGTAACTGTATTAAAAAATACGACTCATAAAATGTTAATAAATTAGTTTGTTTATAATTTATAAAGACATTTTATAATTGATATTAATTTATTTTAGTCTCAATTCCATGTTTTTTTCTTACTTATTAATAATACTTATCAAATGTAATTTGAATATTATTTTATTTATATCATAGATTTGAGACTATGTGTAATTATAGAAATAAGGATGTATAATAAAAATAAAAATAAAATTTGTATAACAAAATTCTAAAATGTGATATTTTTAACGATTTTTTTTTGTCAAAATCAAAGACTGTTTTGAAATTATTAAAATTTTATATATAAAACTATTCGTATTTGTTATTCAATCCTTCTGCTTGTTGTGAATTGCAATTTTTATGTATTACTCTCGGAACCAATGGTTGTTAAGTACAAAAAGAAACCATAACCGTGTACGCTACGGCGTAGCATTTAAGCCTGTGTAGCACCTGTGTGCTACAACTATTAAATAAGAATTATAAGGTGAGATTTACTTCTGAGGTCATTGTATAAATTTATCTGTGAATGTTAAGTTAATTATGAATGAAAATGTTTGTCTGTCGTTGTGTTTGTCTTAGTTTATTGCGGCGTCAATCAAGAGCGTTGGACCTACAAGATAATTAAACATTTTTGAACCTCATAGCAGTGGAACTGCACTTGTTAACATGTGGTCTCTATTTTCTCAAAGGACATGAAAGGGATAACATGATATATTAATATAAGTGCATTAGTTCTACGGCAAAAGATTTAATTTATATTGTTTTAATTCAATCAAATTAGAATATTCTTAAGTAATTAAAACACACAATGCTTTAAGGAACTATTAACAGTCCCCCGCTTTAACATCTTCGCACAAATTGGCCCGGCTCGCCCGGTGAAATACCACGACCACACAGAAGACAGGCGTCAAGTGGAAGCAATTCCGCGTTTCGTCTTATGAGTTTGCGTCCCGGAGGACTAATTTTAGTTCCCTTATCTGGTGAGGGCATGCATGGAAAGGGAAAAAATCTTTCTATGCAACCCCTTCTCCATCGATTTAAGGTAGGTAACTCATCTGCAATTTCGAATGTCTATGGGCAACGGTGGCTACTTCAGCGATTTTAGGTTCGCTCGTCTGGTACCTTATGATGAAAATCTTTTTTTTTTAAACAATAAAATCGATTATTTTAGAATATACTTTATCGAAGGATTCGATTGAATATCGATATGTTATTTGATATCTCTTTGTTACTATTGATAATGATAAGGTAATTCAACTTGAAAAGAAAATTGACAGACTCGTTCTAAGCGTTTAAGCTGATACAAGTCATTAAAATAAGTTGAAGAAATTAAAAATAAATTAATGTTATATGTGAAATGATTAACTAACAAACACTTGTTTAATAGTGTTGCATATAAATCAAGGATTTTATAATTTATAAAGTGATATTCTATGTGGAGAAAGTTGAAGTGATTTTTTTACAAACGCTGTTGTCATCTAAAATGGCGAAACCAGGCTGACATTTTGTTACAAATACATAAAGCGTCTTTAAAGGTAATTAACTAATGATTTGTATAATATATATTTTCATTTTTAATATATTTCATTCAAGAAAAATTATTTTAAATATTAATATGTATAGATAGTAGATATATTCTTGCATCTCTATTACGTTGCATTTCCGTCACATTTTACGTCACTGAGAATAAAAATATATAATAAATTTCTAATTTATATGTAATTATTTTATTCTATAAAATTAAAAATCATCGAAATAAAAAAATAAAAACTTTTTCATTCATAAACAAAGTTGCAAATTTATTTCGTAACATATATAATGGTAGAGATATTGATAACTAAACAATTGAACGTTCACGCTCTTTTCTGACTTGTAGATAGGTAGAGACGGTTAGAAAACTGTGCAGGAGAATTCAGGCTTTGCCTGGATACATACATCTACTCTCAATACATTCACATGTAGTTTTTATTTATCATATTCATGGGTAATTTTCCTTTGAGTCACCAGTCCGCGGTTGCTACTTTTATATCGTTACTTAATAACTCTTTAATATAATAAATGTGCGGATCTTGTTCTTTATCATGTGAAACACTAAGACTACACTTAGTCTACGATGCCATTAAAATGTCATCGTTATATTTTTAACAGTTTTTTTTATATCATTCTTATCCTAGATATTAATTCTTTAGCGCGAACATTCGCATTGGTAGAGTTATACTAAACTTTTAAAGTTAGTTTTCGGTTATGTAAAGGAAAATTAAGTTTATGTTATTAATTACTTTAAGATTCACTTAAGACTGCGCCTTTGTACAAAGCATTTGGATTAAGCATACGTAATAGATAATTCTTGTTAATTTTAAATAATCTATTCATGGAGGTATTAATATAACTAGTAGTGGACGGCTAAATACATATATCGTTATGAATACATGTAACAAATTACACCTCACAACCCTAAATAAAGTAAAAAATGGTCTACAATTTTGTGGCGCATCACAACATCGTCATTGGACTATTATTATACTTTTTTTGAACAGAATTTATATCTTATACGTTTCTTTCAGTAATCAAGACTTCCTTAATAACGATTAACGTGCGAGGAACATCGCAAAACGGAGACGAAGACAACAGACTGTGCATAGTATAAGTCATATTTAAGATATATTTTCAAGACAACATAACATTATTATATACTCCTCTTGTATATATATAATTGTATGTATATCGTTTTAATTATTATATGTTATAATATTAACGCCAAAGATTCATCCATCATTCGCTAAGTAGTAAATAATTAATAAGATAGTATTATTAATTAATTTATTTCTTGAAGAAACGTGTCAAAAAAAATAAACAAAATGGAGACAAGATCCATGGCTAGAAGGAGGAACGAAGAAAGTCAAAATAGAGATACATCTGACGCCAGTTCCAGTAGTGATGATTCCGTGACTTTAGATTATAAACTTCATCAGATTTTCCTTAAATACTCTTCCAACCTTAACGTTATACATCTCAATGCACAGAGCATTCCCGGACATTACCTCGACTTCCTACGAACATTCACAAGTGCACATAGCATTGATGCTATATTAGTTTCCGAAACCTTTTTAAAACCTGACATGGCGTCAATTCATTACGGCCTGCCAGGTTTTAAACTTATACGTAATGACAGAGAAGGTAAGCCTAGTGGAGGAGTAGCTATTTATCTCCGTCAAGGCATACCTTTTAATTACGTCACTCGTTCACCCGCGACATATTCTAAATCCGCGGAACATCTCTTCATTGAGATCTTTCCAGGCGGCACCAAAGTCTTACTCGGCGTCTATTATTCGCCATCACTGACCATCAAATATTTTCCATCGTTCGAAGGATTATTAAACCGATTACGTTCCGAGTATGAACACGTCATGATAATGGGCGACTTCAATACTTGCTTGTTAAAAAATAATAAGAGAGCACAAGAATTACTCCGAATATTAGATTCAAATAGACTGGATATTCCTCTATTGGATCCGACTCATTTTGCACCCAATACTAAACCTTCTTTACTTGATTTGATGATCGTTTCTAATTTAGATAACGTCGCAAAACATGGCCAGCTGACTGGGTGTTTTTCATACCATGATATACTATATATGTCTTACAAAGTTGCTTCGCCAAAACAGAATCTATGTAGTAACTTTGTAATGGAGATTATACCGACCAATGGGGTAACGCCTACGTCACCTCCAACACCTGTATTAGAGCCCATGTGGCGAACAAGAGATGTTCGAGAAGCTTTAGCAAGACAATTAAAAGCTAAAAGAAAACTGAAAAGGAAGAGAACACCGAGTGTTTTAATTGATTATCAGAACTGTAGGCGAGTTGTTCGAAACTTGGAACTGAAACTCAAAAATACAAGAGCTCGCATGCTTATATCTCGAAGAACAGTTCGAAAAACAAGATGCTTTATGTGTGAACCTCGATCATCACGAACTCAACAATGATCTTGTTTATGTATTTAGGAATCTATGTATTTTAAAACACGACTGTGATTAAGGATATAGGACTAGGAAAAGCTCTATTGGCTATTCCTAGATGTTTATTTAAGTTTATTGTAGATTATATATTAGTTATAGTATGTCTATTTAAGATAGATTAGTTTGTCAATTCATTTGACAATTCGCTAGAGATGGGGAAAGTAAAATCGGTTTTGAAAATTTTCGATTATCGATGTTTATTTTCATAGAACTTGCAATCGAAAATTTCGTGATTATTGTTTTAGATTTACAATATAAATAAAATTGTTTCGTTTCATCCCAACTTTATTCTTCAAAACTACGTAGAAAAAATAACATATTAAACCTAACATTAAGATGTTGAGAAACATAAAAAACTGTTTTTTTACGATTTTTTAGTAAATTGTAGGAGACATAAGTAAATATCTGTAGTAAATTCAAAAAATAATAAAATACACAAGTAATAGTATTTATTTGTTGGATTAATATTATTATAAGATCGATTCTCGATAGTTCTTAGTTGCTCTTAAAGCTTGTACGGTCCGACACTATGGCAACCCTCTAAAAAGTACAACATTAAACCTCATACAAAATTAATTCGATACTTTATAGGCGTCAGTTGTCAAACTAATCTATCTTAAGTAGAAACACTATAACAGTAAGTTCCCACTGCCGATTCTTGTCATATCTCATTTGCAAAAAGAATAACAATGTGTTTATTGAAAATGGAATCGGCAGTTAGAACTTACAGTAAAATCGACATAATCTTGGCAGGATGTCGACTTTATTTTTTAATGTTTTAAACGTTTAAACATATTAAAAATGAGGATAAGGTTATCTAAGCTTTGGTAATACGAGTAATGAATGAAAAGTATTTAGACTGAGTGTATACGACAGATAGATGAAACTGGCAGGTTATTTAGTGGCCATCTTAAAGTACTGGCATACAAATAGTAGATCTGTGTTTAACAATTGTACAATGTCATATTGAGAAGTATAAGGAAAAGTTTAAATGTAGAGCCAAGACATATTAAAGAGTGTAACTTAATTTTAATATCCAAATAAAATTAGTATTTATAATTTTTATTCAATGACTAAAATGTTTAGATGCTCGAAGCTATTTTCAATTACCTGTGTTTGTTTCTATGACGAAAAATTGTAAAAAAACAACGATACGTAATAACAAAAAAGTAAAAAATGAAATTATTAAATATAATTTAAAAAAATCATATAAAACTACTCAATATGTGTATATTAGATGTACTCATGTTGTTTTTTTTTATTTAATTATTATTATAAAATATACATAATAAGAATCTATTAATTTTATATAAAGAGACACGTGCAACCATACTCCTAATTGATAAATATCATTAATAAATATATTTTCATACATTATAGTTACAATTGTATGTAATTTTTCAATAAAGTTTTTTTATCTATTTTCGTTTTTTTTATTTAGTTATTGTCAGATGGCCATTGAAACATCCTGTAGCTTGAACGTATGTCATCGTTCCACCACTAGACAAATTCTAATAAAGCATTGGTAGAATGAACGGACATCGCTTTATAATTGTTTATCTTACTAATATTATAAATGCGAAAGTTTGGATGGATGGATGTTTGTTTGAAGGTATCTCCAGGATAGCTGCATGGATCTCGTTGAAATATGGTAAAGATGTAGAGCATCTGGAAAAACAACTACTATTTTTTTTCCTTCCGCAAGTACGGAGCCGCTAGTATATAGTATTAAAAAGCATATTTATATATTAAACGAATTTTTTTTGTGTTTGATATTCCAAGAATGTTTTGTTTAAGTCATCTGTATCTGAAGATAAAAGTTTACTGAAAGGTCTCTGAATGTTTATCAGCGATATGTAAAATAATACAGATACGATAATAATGTTGCCATAATATTGCTAAACTAAAATATAATAATTTAACTAAAAGTTATAAAATAGTCTGTTAATGTACCTAATGTTTAGAAGAAAAAAATACTGGTACATAATAAAAAGTTGGTTAAGAATTTGTTACTTAAAAGCTGTGTTATTTCTATTAATAAATATAAAATCGATTCTCGAAATCGATTCTCGAAATCGATTCTCAAAATCGATTAGTATTATAATTCATTATCGATTATTATACATTTGTTATCTGTTATCTTCTTGTACAAATTGATAATGATAAAGATAATGGCAAAAACACTTGGCAGACAGTTTTTTTGTAAGATATATGCTGTTATAATTGTATACATGTTTTAAGCTTCATTTTTAAATATAGGTACTGAGATTTTTTAAACTCTGTTAATAAGTTTTGTAAATTTTGAAATAATAATAATACAAAGTGCAATATTTGGACGCTCATAAAGTGAATGCGGTGAAGTTTGTGTTCATGTTAAAATGAATTATCGGTGTAGTGTGCTAATGTGTGTATTTGTGTGTAAATTATAGGACTTAAAGAATGCTTTTAATACACGGTTTTTTTTACTAGAGAAAAATAACACAAAGTAAAATATATACATGTTGATATTGATCATTTTTAAGAAATAAAAATGTGCAAATCAATATCGAAACATAATCCTAAAAACTATTACTATCCTACCATTGATCGAGTTTAAGCGAGGATTTTAAAAAATACTAATTTATATTTAATTATTATTAAAGGAATCATTTTGTTATAATTTTTAAATATCAACATTTTAATATGCAATTGTAACTGATGTTTTCTTTTTTTCAGTTAATGAAAACGTTACGCTAACGGCATGAGGAAACTTCAAAGAGATAACGAGAATGTAATCAAGAAAATAATTTAGATTTTTTTTGGAATAAAATGAAGTATTATTGTTAATGATTTTCTTTTTTTTCAAACCCCCAGAAACAGCGATATTAGTAATTTAAATTTAGAATTAGAATTACTTGTATAAAAATTTAGGAATCCAAACTTTTTGGTTTCGACAAGAATACTGGCCAGTTTCATTTAAGCAACTGGCCAGAGAGAAATGTTATAATCAGTATTATTTTTTTTTATCTAATTCAATGATTCTTTTTCATAATAATATTCCCTCTGCCTATACCAAAAGCTTTCCCTATTTTGTATTTTAATTGTAAATATTAATTTAAGCTTCTATTAATAGGATAAATATGATAGTAAAACATGAGAAAGCAAATATTTTTTAAAAAAAAGAACGACTTATCAATATTTGTTTTGCTTATAAGCGAAACCGCGAATCTAGTCGTTAGATAAGATAACTGAAGTGGAGTAGTTAGGAGTGGCAAGGCAAAGTCCAATGTTTGGCCCTGACTGAAAATCGTTCACGTAATGAATCCTTTTTCCTGATCTTAAAGACAATGCATGATTTACTCAAAGACAACTAATTTACTCTTTACACATATCTCATAAACCTGAGATAAAGACATAAATTGGCGATATCAATTTAGCGTGATTTTGGCACACCAACTCTTCTCACGACGCGTTATGTCTATGGATAAACTGGTACATAATACTACGCCCCCGGAAAAATAAAAAAAAAACATAATTAGTAGCATGTGTGTTCTTCCAGACTATGTTCTGTATATGTGCCAAATTTCATCGTGATCCGTTCAGCCGTTCAGTAGATACCTTCAAACAAACATCCATCTCTCCATCACACAACAACAACAAAAACACTCGCATTTATAATATTAGTAAGAAGTATGATAATGCTTTCTTATTTGCAATCTATTAAAAGAGGGTAGAAACTAGGTCAGGTACTTATGGAGTTGTCGAAATTAGGACAGCTCACTATAAATCCCAAATGGGGGTGTCAGAGCCTACCTCAAGTCAGTTAGTAGACTATGCTTAGTCAATTACACCGTCCCAGTGCGGGTTTACTTCACAAAGATATTTAAATACTTCGCATGTAACAGTTGAGTAAAAGTCTGTTTTGTGGCAATTTTTAGGCGAGCGTCTATCATGTACTAAAATAGCACTTTATGGTTACAGATAATAAGCGATACATACAAAAGTTGTAATCAGTTTCAAGTCTAATTTTCAAATAGGAAATTTTAAAGTCATTTTAGTTTACATTTCAACAGATAATGGAAATATTAAATACACTTGGATGAGAAAGATAGAAACGAAATATCAGCATTGAACGAATCGTATAAGCAAGGCTAACATTTTTTTGAAACTAAAGAAAGATTTATTATATCGAATTGAATTTTAAAGTAGATAAAAACAAGATAAAATTGGAAATATTGACGGATCTTTATACTTTAAGGGGATTACAATAAATGACGTACTTTATAACTATCATATCGCATGATAATATTTATAGCATTCCTATTGGTCGGAACTGGAGGCAGGGCATTCCGTGTCATTGAATCACTTTGCGATTGTTGCGTTGCAGAAATTCTATGTTGCAACATTACTGGAAATTTCTGTAGGTTTTTTGAAGATTATCTCTTAAGTAATATAGAAATAGCTTTTTTATAAGATAATATATAGAAACATTTTAAGACCTGTTGCTAAGTCGTAAATCACAAATACTATGATCTTAGAATTTTAAATGTGGGTTTATAACTAAGGATATATTATTTTTATAAGCTTCTACGAACGATTGTATACTTAAGTCTAAGTTTGCGGGTGACCAGGCCATAGACAACCACGCTGGCCCCGTGAGGGTTGGTTAACTTCTCACATATCTTTGAATTTCTTCTCAGATATATGCAGGTTGCATCACGATGTTTTCCTTCACCGTAATAACATCGGATAAATGTACATATATAAATCGGAAATCGAAAAACACATTGGTACTTGGCGGGATTCAAACCAAGGAACTGCAGATCGCAAGTTGAGTGCTTGACCCCTGAGCTACCGTCGCTCTTAATGGTAATTAGCCCTAAAATATCAAAGTAAACTTTATCGATATCTACAATAGACGCGTATATTTTTACACTTAAAGAAAAAACATGAGAATACAATGAAGTATATAAGCTTTTCTTTGTAATTTATTTTAAATATGACAATTATAAGTCTTGTGTATTCTTTTCCTTAATCTACAATTGTTTATTTTTATGTGATAAGATAAATTACTATTTAAATGTACTTCAGGAGCTGATAATCTTATCACAATTTTACTTTTACTATCTTGTAATAATCTTATAACAATTTTACTATTTTATTAATATTTTTTATAGCCGGCGCTATGCCGCCATCTCGTTTCCCCTAACACATTTTGGGTCAGGGACCTGGGGTGCCGGTATTCTTTATTTCTTTATAAAGAATATCTTATTTTGTATATCACAACAGTATCACTAATTCTATATCTAAGTTACAACAATTAAACGTTAAAATATGCTCAAAACCATGTACAATTAAAATGCAATATAATACATGTTTGGATGGATGTTTGTCAGAGGTCCCAAAACGACATCACGGTTCTGAGTTGTATTTGGCATAGATGTATAGCATGAAAGAACATATAGGTTACTAATTTTTTCCGCAATGTGTACGGCCAGTTATTAATTTAAAGACAGTTTTAGGTTCTAATATTTTGATTCACAAACAACGCTAAAAACGTTTCTCTTTTATTATTCTTTATATCGATGTTACTTCGAGTGTTAAAAGATACAAGTAAACATAAGTATTTAGTGTAAGAAAGAACAGAAATACTCTATTATTCTTGTTAGAAAAATAAAGGAAAGTAACTAATGGAGTCTAATGTTTAGTAATACAAGTTCAAAAGATTTAGCGTAGTTGTTTGAAAATAATCTGTCAATTTTATAAGTTAGATGGAAGATAACGCAATTATTGGCTACACAATCTACATCAGAATATTTATGCTAAAATACAATTTCAAAGTACGCATGCAATTATTTATAGATAAATAGCTGTAGCTCGCGACTTCATCTGCGCGGAATTAAAAAAAAAAACTTAATAAGTAGCCCGTATGTTCTTCCACACTATGCTCTACATATATACCAAATTTCATTAAGATCCGTTTAGTCGTTACGGAGATACCTTCAAATAAACATCCATCCATTCATCTAAACATTCGCATTTATAATATTAGTAAGAAGTAAGAAGTAAGATATAAATGTATTTGCCCTCGATATTTTCTTTAGTAACATATAGTGATAATACTTATCAACAATTTATGTGATGTCTATTTTATCGCTCATTCAACCAGTAATATGAGAATTCTTAAATTTAAAAAATATGATACCACATTAATTTATTTTCTTACTTTACATTTGAAAAAAAAAAGAACTAAATATATTATATGAAAAATAGAGCACCGGCTGCGGAATCCCTTGACTCAAGCAACCAGCGATCAGGGTTGTAGAGACAGGAACCTTCTCATAATACATGCGGTTTGTACAGTATGTTTGCAGTAATAGATGTATAAATATAATAAAATAAAATAACATTTAATCCCTTCAATATCATAACACAATAAGCAAAACAGCAAAAAAATAATTATTAAGAAATAATACATAAAATCATAACATTAGCAAGAAACAGGAAATATATATTATGCAAAGAGTGTTGCAATGCTGATCGGATAAGGTTTCACTCAGCTTTGTATCCTGGGTGATCCTCTCTGGACCACTCAGTGCTGATCTTCTAATGACATAGTAACATTGTTAAACATAATGTTGCCTCTACTAATCCATAGATAAGAGGAATAAAATAAAGCTTTTGCAACTCAATCCAATATGTGTATGTCCAGCTGTCGCCAGCGACTCACTCCGCGAGGAATAACAAAGAAGCATAATAAGTAGCCTATGTGTTCTTCCACACTATCCACCTATGCCAAGTTTCAGCGATATCTATTGAGTCGTTCCGGAGATACCTTCAAACAAATCCATCTACCTATTTGGATTTATAATATTAGTAAGAAAGTAAAATGTCGATAACATTGTACTAAGTATTCATCCTTTTTCGTTACCTTTTTGCACAGACTTTTGAAGAGTAGTCAAAATGACTCTGTTCCTTATGCCCGGACGACGGAGTTCTTTTCGCGGAAGATTTAATACTTTATTTAACTTGGCACAAGATTTTTGCAATTAAATTTCTTTATTACAACTGTTACGCTACCTATTTTCTAAAGTTTTATCAAGGTAATTCCAATCTGCTTCATATCTAATCTTTGTGAACGTTCGCTTATCATCGTAGTAAAAGTTACTGTGCATGTTTTGTTTTACTTTTTTTTATTAAAGTATAATTATTTTCAAATATTACACTTATTAAATCTAAGGCCCTTCATACACAACGAAGCGTCTCAACGAATCATCGAAACTAATATTGTCTGCTTACGTGGTGAATATCGTTTTGTGTGTGTACAGGGAAAGTTGAATTACACGAGTCTGGCGAACGTGCGAGTGGTCACCTGAAATCACTGAAATAGCGAAGTGACCGTTGCCCATAGACATACGCAATTGTATATGCATTGCCTACTTTTAATCGACGGAGGAGAGGATGCACAGAAAGAAAATGTTTTCCCTTCCCATGCATTCTCTCATTCGAAAAGATCACTTCCACTTTCCATCCTTTCCTTATAATAAAAAGTACAGGTCTTCAAGTCAAGTCCTTAAGTACAGGTCTTCCTAGTTAAGGAGCCAGGGCAACATTGAATTTTGATTTTTTTTGTGTATAACATTATAGATTTTTTCAATTTTTTTTTTTATTTTCATTTTTATCATTGAATTATTCCCACTATACTATTAATTTGATAATACTTTCGCGGCTGTAGTTTCGTATGAATGAACATTACTGAAACAAGATTAGACGCTTTCTCTAACCGTGGATTTCTAAAGCTAAAATCACAGTTTAAAACATATTGTTATCTCTGTTTAGACAAATATAATGACAAGGATAACGAGATATTTTATATAAACATTTTGGTCAGAAACTCATGGTCAGTAAAATAAACAAATGCTATCAATTGAACGCATGAATTGTAATTTTTAGTATCTTGATTTTTTTATATTGTGTTCTGTAACGAGTGAATCATTTTTATCTTATCGTATCTATTACGTATGTAGACGATAGATGGGCGATACAGTGCAACACGTATACTTACTATTTATGTAAACAGTAGTATTAAACTCGGAAAATAATATTCTAACTTGGAATTAAAAAAAAAGAAACAGGTATCATAAGCGACTCAAACATCCATCCTTCTCCTCTATCCAAACTTTCGCATTTACAATATTAGTAAGATTTAGATGACCTACATAAAATAATACTTGGAATGCCGAAATAAAAATAAAAATCGTTGAACATGTAAAAATTCTTTTTAGGTACCTAGCTGTCGCCCGCGGCTATATGTTATTCTACATTTGAATCGGCCCGGCTCGACTGGTGAAATACCACGACCACACAGAAGACAGGCGTGAAGTGGAAACAATTCCGCGTTTCGTCTGATGAGTGTGCGTCCCGGAGGCCTAATTTAGTCCTCTTTCCCTTCCCACCCTATTCTTTATAAGGAAAGGATGGGAAGTGGAAGTGGACTTTCCGGATGAGAGGTTGCATGGGAAGGGAAAATATTTTCTTTCTGTCCATCCTCTCCTCCGTCGATTAAAGGGAGGCAACGCATATGCAATTGCGTATGTCTATGGGCAACTGTCAATTCGCTATTTCAGCGATTACAGTTGGCCGCTCGCTGTGCCACCTTATGATATAAAAAAAGACGTTAATGCCAAATTTCAGCGGGATCCATACAGCCGTACTTGAGATACCTTCAAACAAATATCCATCCATCCAAACATTCGCATTTATAATATTATTAAATAATGTGCTAGTATTATAGTTGTTTTAAAGCACATTATTTAAAAAATCTTTTAACCTAGTTACACTTTTCCGATCATTGTATGATTTTCAATTATTTAATTTCTTTTATACTGACCCGTGAAATCGAATACAGTTTTTGTAAATCATTTTAAAGTAAAATTATAAATTACGTATAACTTGATCGGTTCTCGGCTTCAATGTAATCAAAGTTTTGTGTATTTTGAAAGTTGTTTCATTTCAGGTACAGCAAAGAAGTTCTTGATTTAAATAAAATATTTATAAAGGTCAGAGAAGTTCAACATATTTTATAGCCGAATTCAAAAAGAAGAAGGTTATCAATTAGTCTGTATTTTTTATGTTACATTTTTCCAAAACTAAAATTGATTGCGTCCTTTTTCCATAATAAATATTGAAAAATGGTTAAATAATCTATTTTTTGTCTACATTTCCACATATTTATTATCTAATACAAGTTGAAGGAAATTTGTGAAACGTGAAAGATAAGCTATCGAACAATATTAGATATCTGAATAAACTAAGAAAACTTTATAATGACATTTATTATCAAAACAGCTGTCCCCGCGATTCCAACCTTAGAAAGTTTAAAAACCACATAGTCTATGTGTTCTTCCAGAAAATGTTTTACGTCTGTCCCAAATTCATTCAGATCAATTATGTCGTTCTGGATGTTTGTTTGAAGGTAACTTCGGAACGGATCACGCTAAAATTTGGCACATGTGCGGACTTGAAGAACACATATACTTATTAAGGTTTTATATTCCCTACGGAGAGAGTCGCTGGCGACAGCTAGTAACATAAGTAAGATTATTGCCGCAGATACAAAATTAATTCTAACCTCATTACGCAAAAAAAAAAACAATCTGATAAGAAAAAAAACCATTCCCTTGTACTGAAGGTGGAAATAAATCGTCTCTCAGAAGCTAGACGACGGCAATTCAATTTGGCAGCGTAATGCCGGAGCGTAAATGAAGTCAATTTTTATGATTAAATAAGACTACAAAATTGGAGCAGAAAGTTTGAAGTAACAGACTTTCTTAGATTACTGTTCTTCCTTTGAAAATTTTATTGACGTGACCAAAAGTACTTTGTACTTCATCATGCCTTTTATTGAGTCCTGCCCTGCCCTTTTATTGAGTTAACGTTCGTTACGTAACTACGAATGCCTCTATCAGTTCAATTAACCGTCTTCTTAAAAATAACCCGCCACCCGTACGTGGCCACCGTGGTTGACAATGCCCTAGTCACCCTTAACCCAGACTTATACAGGTAGGATCTGATCCCTTTAGTGGGGCGTACAACTGATGATGATGATGATTACATATAACATTAAACAGTGGTAGAGCTCGCAAGAACATATTTTATACGTATGGGTCAGCTCGCCCGTGCAATACCACGTAGGCACTAAAGACGTCGTAAGTAAATATGCGTTTCGTCTGATGCCTGTACAGAAGGTAGGTGAAATATAATCATTGTATGCGTCCGTCTCTTGATTAAAGGTAGTATGCATCTGCGAAATCGGATATCTATGGGCAGCGGTCACTTCGCTATTTTAACAAAGTTCGTCAAATTATACCAAAAATATATATATATATTCTCTTTCACGCGATCCCTCCGTACTACCTTCCTCTACCTTTTTAGTCATCCGTGTTAACATTTATTGTTTTAATATCTGCATCGCTGTCCGTAAAACCTTTTGTTGCTCAATTTCTCTATCAATAGGTAACATTGACGACGAAGATTTGGGACTGACACAAAAAAAAAACAATCGACGCTAAAGACCTTTCCTCCATGTAACGGAAAAAAACATAAAGATTTAGTTTGTTTCAATCTGCAGTAGGGCGGGCACAAATCCTTCTCTGATTGTATTAGACACGAACTGGCGCTCTATATAAATACTGACCACAAACAATGCTTGCATCTAAAAAAAGAAAACAAATGTTTGGAGTACTTACAATATTGTACGCATTTCCAAACTCTACAAACGTTACTCAACTATAAAATTTAATTAAGCCTTATTGTAGTAAGATTTCTTTTTTGAAGAAAAGCAAAAAACAAAGTTAAAAAAAAACTAAGTGAAAATTGTTTTATAGTGATCGTATATTTTTATAAAGTTGTATGTATGGTATACTATACAAAATGAACATAAGGGTTAATAAAAGGGGAAATAACAACCGATTCACAAATATGAAGAAAATATTTACGACACTGTTATTTAAAACGAGAAAGTTTTAATGCATTGAATTATTTTAAAATATTTATTTATTGTAATTTTCTATCTTAATATAATAATATTACAAATACGAATGTTTAGATGGATGGATGTTTGTAAGAAGGTATCTCCAGAATGGCTCTAGGGAAACAAAATTTGATGTAGAGGTAGAACGTAGTCTGGTACAACATATACGCTACTTATTGTTTTAATACGCCACGGACGGAGCCACTGCCAACAGCTAGTATTTATAATAAAAAGAATCGGATATTAATTTCCTTTCATGCCGTTACTTGATTTAAAGGAAAACTTTGTTCAAATGAAGTCAGTAATCTAATCTTGACAGATCAAGCAACCAACTTTGAAACTTGTTAAGAAGGTTTTCTGTGTTACAGAAACCTTTGAAAGTAACATTTTGTAATTGCAAAGGAAATTCGGTTCGATATTAAGCTGTTTAATTATAAATTTCTAATGGTGAACGAAGTCTATTTATAGTTTTTTACGAATAATATAAACGTGTATTTGATACTTACATATAGACTAAAGATTATTCTTTAGTTTTGGTTTTGACTATTGAAAAAGTTTTACGTCTAATGTACTGGACGTTAATTCGCTTTTTTGACTAATTGAAATGAGAAATAAAAATTGTTTAAAATTAAAATATTTATGTTCGTGAATTGATAATTAAATAAGTTAGAAAACCATTTTGTTTGCACTAAAAACTACTTATTCAACTATGTAACACGACTTACAAGTAATGTTTTGGATAGGTGTTTCGGCAATGGAAATTCGCAGTAATAATATATATAATTTCTTATAAATTAATTTTATAAACGCCAGTTTGTCTCCTTAATAATGAGTGGAGTCGCCGGCGGTCGCTACTAATGAATTATTTCCTGTAAAAAGCGTAAAACTATGGAGACAATGAAAGTAGAATTTAATGCAAAATGAAGCCTTTTCCTTTTAGTTATTTACGTTACTTGAACCAATAATGTACGAAGTATATTTATTACACAATACGTGATATTAGGTAAGAAATATGTTGCTTTGCGCCAAAATCGCGAAACCTTCGTTAAAAAAAAATCTGAAGTCGCCTAAAAATTCATCATAAATAGGCGAAAAAACGACGAGACTTTTTGTCATTTTAGTTTTTGCACTATGTATCGCCCGCGATTCCGTCAGCTTAGAATTAAATTAAAACTAAATTAGTAGCCTATCTGTTTTTCCAGATTATGTTCTACATTTATGGCTTTTAAGGAATCCATGCAGGAGTTTTGGAGATATCTTCTAACATTCATCGATCCATTCATACATTCAAACATTCGCGTTTATTATATTAAAGAAAACATACAAACATAGATTTTTATTTTTTTTTATAAGATTTTAAATCTGAATATATATAGAGTATTTACTTATAGATATGTTGTTATTTTGAAGCAGATAATTAATATTATAATTACTTGTTACTTAATATTTAAGTGAATAAGGAAATGTCTATTGTCAAAAATAAAGAAAAGAAAACGTATCTAGTAGACGCTTCGTTTGCTACGTCTCAGAGCTGTAAACACAGTTTATTGAATTTCATGCCTCAGTTTACTCGAGTTGTTTCCTCCACTATTTACATTTTGTGTTCAAGAAATAACAGAAAATAAGTACTTTAAACGTTTAACTTGGATAACAGAATATTATGGATATGTTTATTTATTTACAACTAGCTATCGCCCGTGACTCCGTCCGCAAGGAATGAAGAAAAACTAGTTCCCGACCATTATTCGAATTTGTCTCACCTTTTAAACCTTCCATAGACCTCTACGAATATTTGAAGACTAAGACATGATAAATCCATTCAGCCTTTATCGAGTTTTAGCGAGACTAACGAACAGCAATTGATTTATATATATACTAGCGGACCCGACAGACGTTGTCCTGTCTACACGTCTTTAATTCGAATATTATTTAAAATTTGACACTGCGATGGTAGTGCCGTCTGTCGGATCCAATATAAAATATTCCAAAATCAACAACTACTAATAAATTAAAAATTAATTAAAAAAACATTGTCCAGCGGACAAAATTGTGAATCTAAACCATCCCCAGATCCCCTTGAACACACACAAAAAATTTCATCAAAATCGGTCCAGTCCAGAGGTTGTGACCATTTTGCTCGTTAAAAAGTATTAATAAAAGATGTTATTTCTGTGGGATGTAGTTCTTAAACATGTTATTTAGGTAATGTCTATAAAAATTAAGTTCTAAAATGGCATGCCAAATATTAACAAATTCATTTTGTTACGGTATCCTTTATCGATTCTCCGACATTTTCCTGCTTCAATGACGGACGGACTCCGACGGGTAAACGTACTTGTACATGAGGGTGAAATATTTTATCGTACAACCGTCAAAATCATCTTGAAAATGAGTGGAACGTTGAAGTTTATGATGGCACTGATAAATCACGTAAGAGAAAAAAGCAAAAAGAATAAAAAGTCGACATAAACGAAATGAGTTTTTTTTTATTTGCTACATTTTTTAATCTACAAAATAATTTAAATGCAAATTTATGAATTCATACTACAAGATTTTTGTTTCTCTTCCTAGTAAAAATAAATGCGCGACTCCACTAAAATATAAGTACGTGTTAAGTACTAAAATACTTCATTAAAATTCATAAGGTTCCTCTCATAATAATATTCAAAAACCCTTTTGTCTTAATCACTTAAAATGTTTTACCAGAAATAAATTACGGAATTTTAAAAAGGTATTGTCCAAAAGACTTAAATTTATTTTACAATAACATCACTCTCTCGTTATATTACCAGAAGAATAAACTAAAAGAAATCATGATAAAACAATTACATTTTCGACGGACTACTATGATTCAAGTAATGGCTTTAAATATTATTAACTCAAGTACAAAAAGATGTAGTTATTTCGGTATTATATCTTATCTTGAATGCGGCTACAAAGGTAGAGGAAGACAAAAGAAAGAATGGATAGATTGTAAAAGAGTATGTGAAAGGGGCTACGCGTAGGAAGAAGGTAGATTCAAATATGACGGCTGATAGAGATGTATGGAGGAGTAGTACATACTGTGGCGCCCCTCTATAGAGATAAGTGTAGGTTGGTGATTACTTATATATAAAAATCCTCTTGCCAAATATCCAGTTTATAAGAAATCGATGCGTGATGATGATTGATTGTATTTGTTATGAATATGCAAAGCGACGGATTCCCTTGCGAAGTAACTTGTGTACATTAATCAAAACTGTCACAGCCGACGATGGTACATTAACGAATTATATTTTAATAGCCACGTTCCTTGCTCTAAATTGAGTAAGTAGCCATTTTGACCTCGCAAGTTGGTAACTAAATTCATATATTTTATATAAGATTATTTAAAATCAATACCTCAATAATATTAGGTCCATTTAGTTAAATACTATCTAATAAAAATTCTTGTGTCACAATGTTTGTTACTATACACCTCCAAAACGGCTCGACTGATTTTTATGAAATTTTATATGTATATTCAGAAGTTCTGAGAATCGCCTACTATATATTTTTTAATCCCGCACGCACAGTGTCGCGGGCGACAGCTAGTATTCATATAAATGTCTACATTAAGTGCTATTTAATATTATTGCATTAAAAAATTGGTTATTTCGCAATTCCACTTGAAATTATTGGAGCATTGTCATTGTCGAAAACAAGTTAATAAATTTCGATGCGACCAGTATTTTTATAAGTGGAAACATCGATGATGGTACTTGAAATCGTTTTGTTAAAATCCTTAGAGTGTTGCTAATAGCTTGTACTTATGTTTATCTTTTTGAATACTTTTTTTTAATAAAATAATATTTTCAGGGAGCGAAAATTGCTTCATCATCAGCTCACTATACGTCCCCACCGAAACGCTCGGAGCCTATCCTAAGTTAAGGGTGACTAGGCCATAGTCAACCACGCTGGCTAAGTGCGGATTAATCTTCACACATATCAAAATTGCTTATTGCATATTAACTCCATTGAGAACACATCGTAAATCACTTTTCACCGCACATCATTATTGCATCATCATCTTTGCTATTCCCTACTATATTAATATATTAAAGTGTGTTTTGACATGGAGGAACATTGTCGATAGGCAGCTAGCATTGGCTTCTTTAGCAATAAATGAAGGTGATGTGATGATTTAAAGGGCGCCAATTAAGGTCTTTATGATTGGCGGTAAATTCTCTTCGTCCTATTTTATCATCAGTCGTTTCAAGCAACAGGCTATTGTTATGTTAACATAGAACGAGAAGGTTTCGCATAAGTGTATCTAAACTTAAAACAAGTACACGTGCAGATTAACTTTGGAAATACTAAACTTATATAAAAACGGCTAAATACTCACGTATATTCGCCGGTGGCGGCACCGACTAGTTTGGAGCTCGTCGGGGTCCATTCGTCAGGGTGAGTGGTACTGGTATTATTTGATGAGTGTGTTTAGCCGTTTTTATAAAAGTTTATTATAATGCCTCACGAAAGTTTGAATAATTTGGAAATATTTGTTGAACCTTATTTAATACTAGCTGTTTTCCGCGACTCTGTCCGAAAAATAAAAATAAACTTAATAAGTAGCCTATGTTTTTTTAAGATAATGCTCTACATCTATGCCAAATTTCGGCAAGATCAATTCAAACAAACATTCATCCATCCGAATATTCCCATTTATAATAAGATTTGTAGTAATCGAATATCGCATTGTTGAGTAAAATAATAATTAACATACATTTAAGATCGTATCAGTATTTCAAATGACCTGTTTCTTTTCTAGTAATTAAGAAATAACTCTATATACTTAGAGGTTATAAACCAATATAATTATTCAATATCAAAGACGTGTTAGTGCAATATTGACGTAATAATTGAATATGGGGAATGTAGTACTGCAGGAATTTAATTAAGCTATGTTAAAGAAGGACGCTAATGAAATTATTAACCAAACATATTAATTAGAACAAGTATTTGTAATTGTAATTATTATAAACTTATATAAAAACACTGATGTATATTCATCCGGTGTCGGCACCGAATAGTTTCGAGCCCATCGGGGGCCCTTCATCAGGGTGAGTGGTACTGGTATTATTTCGCGGACGCGGCCCGTCGCTCACTGCGCGCCTGCGCTCTAAGGACGCGGTGTGCGCCGGCGTCGTCGACGATGTTTATACTAAAGCGTCGGTAGTGTTGCTGTTCAATTTATTATGTTGATTTTGTTTTGTGTTATGATATTTTAAAGCATAGAGAACATTCGTTCTCAAAGTTTTTTGGCTATGGAATCCTAGGTTTGGTTTTTAGCTTCTAGATTAATTTAATCTTCTTTGTTATTATATCATTTGTTATTCTTTCCTCGCGTCGCTTCCAGATTGTGTTATCATTTTGTAGATACTACTAGTTGTCGCCCGCGACTCTGTCCGATCGGAATTAAAAATCTGTGCCAAATTTCAGTAAGATTCATGCAGTCGTTCTGAAAATAACTTCGAAAAAACATCCATCCATCCATTCGCATTAGTAACATTAGTAAGTAGAAAGATTTATGTCGTGACGGATTTCACCTCTGTCTGTGACCTCTGGAACCTTCTAGTATTTTGTTGATTTGTGACCTTTCGAGAACTCCCTAAAAAGGCTTCACGAAGCCCCAGGGCTGGCTTCGAGTAACGTTGGTAGGGATAAGTTTAAAATTAATTATGATACAAATTATGTCAATAAAATTGAATGGAATAAATCAACGAGCTTTCAAGAAGGTATAGGAATAAGCTTACGAGAGTCGGGTAGCAGATATCCAGTAGAGCTAAGTTAAATAAAGTTACCAACTTCTGAGTGTCATTTCCAAGTAACTTCAGTTGAATTGTTATAAATTTAGAAAATACAGAGCATTCCGTTGGAATTTAATGCGATTTTAAACGCAAATACGATTTTTTTAAATTATTTTTCTTATTTTAGATAAGTAAGTTTGTAAGTGATCAAACTGGCCACTAAATTTACTATATAATGACTTTATGAAAAAAATGAAAAAATATTGAAAAACTCACGGATAAGATGAACTGAATTAGCAGAATGTAGAAAGAGTCGACTTTATAAAATCTTACGCCTTACTAATAAGTGCGAATGTTTGAATGGATGGATTGATATTTGTCAGAACGGCTGTATAGATCTCGCTGTAATTTGGCATATATAAAGCACATAATCAGGAAGAACACATAGTCTACTAAGCTTTTTTTAATACCGGAAGGACGGACTCGTGGGCGACAGATAGTATTGTAATAATATTGGTAACTAATTGTTTAAATTAACTTTACATAAATATTTTTTGTTATTGAGATATTTATATAATTTATTTAATAATTAGTAATATGGAATTATCGGTTTCTTAAACAACATCATCATCATCATCATCAGCTCACTATACGTCCCCACCGAGGCGCTCGGAGCCTACCCTATGTTTGGAGTGACTAGGCCATAGTTAACCACGCTGGCCCAGTGCGGGTTGGTTGACTTCACACATATCTTTGAATTTCTTCTCAGATATGTGCAGGTTGCATCACGATGTTTTCCTTCACCGTAAGAACGTCAGATAAATGTACATATGTGAATCAGAAATCGAAAAACACATTGGTACATGTTGGGATTCGAACTCAGGACCTGCAGATTGCAAGTCAAGTGCTTGACTCCTGAGCCAAACGCACAACAACATTGTTATCATTTTAACCTCCAAGATATATGTGACGTAATGACAAGATGTGATCAACTTTTATAAGATATTCTGAACCCGACAAAAGTTACTTTAGTTATGGAGTCGCATGCAAACGACGAAAATGTAACAAAGTTTTAACGGAGCGTTCATAAGAAAAAGTTACTCGACCGCGCTGATGTTATACAACTTTGGTTTGAAATCGTATTTTTTCTTAGTAGAAAATTTTAAAGAGATTTATTTTTCATCAAAATAGTGTTATATTATAACTTTTGTTTCTGAGGGCATATCACAAAAATTTGCGAGAAATTATTCGTAAAGTTATCGACACAATTTGTTTTAAAAACTTACACAATACAATATTAATTGGTAGTGTTTAAATTACAGGTCAAAGAATGATTTACAAAAAAAAAAATTCACTGAGATAATTCTTCATACGAAATTTGAATAATGTACAAATTGTTTTTAGTTTTTATTACAAGTTATGTGTTAAAAACTAACACAAATTTTATATTAGTTTTTAATATAAAAATTACTATAGCAAATCTCATTAAGAATACATATTTTTCGACGATATTCCACTTTGGTAGTATAATAACAAGTATTCGTGATAGGCCCTCTCTACTATTTCAATTATTTAAGAGAATCTGGTACAGTAGTCAGTAGAGCTTGAGGTATTAAATAAATTTATCACGCTGAATGTGTAAACATGTCGGTTTACCTAACAGAACGTTTTGCTTTTGATCACGCGCCGCTAAATTGGATTCATGAAGCTTAATTCATCACGCCGACATTGAAATATGATACACTAACATTATTCACAGACGTGTTTTGCGACTTGAAACGTAAATATTTTATTATATGACTTTTTTACATGACTTAAATAATATACATTATACGCTTGTCATCTGTTTGTTCCTGTTTTTATCATCTGTGTGTTATTTGTCCTGCTCGTGTTTATTGAACATGCAATTGTTGTAACTTTTTACTAAATTTTACTAATATTACAAATGCGAATATTTGAACGGATGTCTGTTAGAAGGCATCTCCAGGATGGCTTTACAAATCTTTATAAAATTTGGCATAGATGTAGAACATGGTCTGGAAGTACATGTAGGTTATTTTTTTTTAAATTTTGCGCTGACGGGGCCACGGTGTACAGCTAGTAAATACATAAATTAAGAAATCCAATTTACGAAGTAATATTAGAAAGATCTCTTCCTAATATGCAAAATTTCATAGGGTCTATCACGATTTCATAACGTCGCCAAGAACAGTATTAGAATGTATGCAGCGCCTCTACCGGGCGTAGAGTACACTAATAAAACTCATACAGATTTTGTCGAAGACTTTACGAATACGATCTCGCAACTGTATCGCTAATATTCATGATATGTATGGACGTATAAAGATGTATGTGTTACCAAATATATAAAAAAAATGTAATTAAATTAAATAAACTCTCAAAAGTATGTACATAATGGTGTCATTTAATTATGTCGCTTTTCTAAGTTTCAGAGTTTTCGAAGAAAGTTACTTGAAGTGCACTTGCTCCATTACTTGATGAGTTCTCAACTTTTGTACTACACATTCGCTTCTCGTCAAAGTTTGAAGAACGCAGTAAATGATTTTAATTCATTTCGAAATGTCATTAGTAAATAGATTCTTGTGTCTTAACTGCACGAAGTTTTACTACATTTTTGTCATTCATCGTTTTAAGATTGCATATACATTTTGAAATAGTTAACATTTTAAAAGCCGTTTAGAATTAAAGCGAGAATTGTGGAAAAAGAACCACAAACTCCACGATTGTTTCTTTATAATTTAAAGACAATATTTGAGTAATAAAAATTATTAACAACTTTAAACTCAGTGAATTACAAAGATAGCATTTCAAAGTGATTTTGACAATTAATTAACAAAGTAGTTATACTGGAAGCAATTTTAGTTAGATTTCTTTAAGAGTCAAAAATAATATAATCACGTTCACGTCAATCATTGGCCTTCAAAGGGTTAAACAATTGATTAATAAAACAGCGTCTTAAATGTATTTATGTAGTAGTAGACGATGACGATTTCTTAAGTATTATATACACATACTAGCTATCGCCCGCGACTCCGTCCGCGCGGTATTAAAATAGATGTTGGCCGATTCTCAGACCTACTCAATATGCTAACAAAATTTCATGAGAATCGGTCAAGCCGTTTCGGAGGAGTATGGGAACGAAAATTGTGACATGAGAATTTTATATATATGATTATGTACATACGTTGAAGTCTGTACAAATCAATGAAGTCTAGCTTGCAATACTGTATTTCAAAGACAAAGAAAGTTTCCTAAAAGAATTTTGAAGTGAACATTTTTAATTAAAAGTTCGCAAAGATGTTCCTCGTGGAAATACCTACGACTGAACTTATAACAAAAGGAAACGTAAAAACTTTTGTTTGGTCAGAACTTTTTAGACTCTCGTTTTTGTGAAGTAAATAAAAAAAGATAACATTTTGTTCTTCATCACAAAGAAAAATATTAATGTGATATCTTGTTTCCATTTGGAATGAGAATAACTACAAATTTAAAACTTATTTTAAAGTATAATTTGAAGTTTATATACCTATAATACTATTAGGATTTAATTCATAATTTTATAAAATTTCTCATAACATTTAACAAAGCATAGAGCTCTATTTTTGTATCTCATATTATTAGAAAAAAACAGATTTGAATGTTTTCGCTCAATCTTAATTTTATTCACCATATATTTTTTAATTTGATACTATTGACATCTCAATATTCTTATGTTTTTAAACTTAACATAGTCTGAAAATATAAAAACCTCTGTGGAATTTACTCTTCATTGGAATGTCTGGTTACAAGACAGCAAGAAGAAAATGGCATCTGAATGAACTGCGCCCTTCATTTAGTTCCGCTCAGACTTGCACATTGTTACTCTAGTCAGTCTTTCCCAAAGTGGGCGATAGCGCCCCCTTGTGGGCACTGCAGGTCTCAAGTTGCGGGTTATAGTAAAAGTTACGTTTATAATTCTCCGTTAATATACATACATAGGACACAATAATTATTTAATTTCATTTGAAGTTATAGTGGTTTTTAAATATGTGAAAATATGGGAGCGCTAAAAAAATATTTATTCTCAAAGTGGGCAGTAGACAAAATAAGTTTGGGAACCACTGGTGTAGACGAAAAGATAACGTTAAAAAATATTCACTTGTAAAGTCTTACACGCAGACGTACTATAAAGATGAACGTTATAAGATATCGAAAGCTTAGGCAGTAGAACAACTTTAGTATATTTATAAATCTTACTCCTTACTTATAATATAAATGCGAATGTTTAAATGTACGGATGGATTGATAAATGTTAAAAAGTATCCTTAATAAGGCTGCATGGATCTCGCTGGAATTTGGCATGTAGAAAATATAATAGAACGCATAGTCTACTAATTTCGTTTTTTTTAATGACGCTCAGACGGAGTCGCCGTCGACAGCTAGTGGTTTATAATTATGAAATTCTCATAGTAGGCAATACGTAAAATATCTGAAAACAAATCACAAGCCTTAATATTACACATTGGACAGTATTTTTGAAATCTCTCTGTTAGTGAATGTGTGCCTAAACTGTCGGACAGTCGACTGACCCTAATTTATTTTGAACACTGAATCGAGCACGGTCTAAAATATCGTACGATCAATATCGTTACATCCCTTTATCTAGTCCAGCCTTGAGAAGCTAATATATTTAAAATATTTTTATTCATAATATTAAATACTATTTATTTATAGTGAGTGTTTATATGCATAACTAGCGGTAGCTCGTTACTTTATCTGCATAGAATTATTATTAAAAAAATACCTAATATGCCAGCGTGCTTCAGTTACCTTCCTGTCTAGGTCCTGACAAAATCGGTCCAGCCGTTTCAGAGTTTACCCGGAACAAATGCGGCCTTGCGGACAGACAGACAGACAAATTTGTTTGAAATATGTTTTTTTTTGTCGATATAACATACAGATACTGCAATATGATTGATTGAGTAGAGTGAATAGGCACTTACTAAGCTAGCGCGTATCATCTTTCGACCAAATCTCCACTAACACCAGGTGGGATCGTGGTCAAACGCTGTCTTATCAAACGTAAAAAAAATATGATTAATATGTATAAATAATTTGACACAGTATTTTTTGGTCTTACTACATATTGTCGTTTCCAAATCGCGAAAGAATGTATATAAACAAGTCGGTTGTTATACGAGTTATGTTTTCCTCTCATAAAATATTTTTTTTATGTCAGCGAAACTGCCGGTCTCATTGAATTTGTAATGTTAATTTGGTATTGCCTTTGTTGTAGATTTCCCTCGAGTGGAAACATTTGCTCTATTAAACTTTACTCAACACACGGTACTTACAACTTAGAATGATGCTGTTATAACTATGTTGAAATAATATACATTTCATTATACACAACTAGATGGCGCTAGTAGTTTCATGTGCGGAAAGAAACAAAAGTTTTTTTTACATTGTTTGATCAATGTATCCCAAAAAATCCTTTCTTAGTGCTCGTCTATGTTTTAAAAAATCTCTGTGCAAAATCTCATATCCCTAATCGGTGATTCCTGATACCGAAATTCCTGTATAAAATATTTAGTAGAGTCGCCTAATATTATTTGATCCGATGCCCATGGACATCCGTAACGTCAGAGGAACTGCAGATGCGTTTGCCGGCCTTTAAGGAAGGTGTACGCTCTTTTCTTGAAGGCCCCTAAGTCGTAACTGTTTGGAAATACCGCTGAGGACAGGGTATTCTACAACACGGCTGTGCGATGTGCCATTTCTTATTTCCTTATAAAAACAAAGTTCAAATCAAATTTCTTTTTATCACGTTGATTCGTAATGTTGTTAAAGTAAACATAATCTATCTATCTGCTTCAATTATAATGTTTCCTATAACAGTGACTTAGTGCAACTTTCACATACTAAATTTACACTAAGGGACTTATAGGTCATCGTGGGCTTCTAACACCAAAATCCCCATTTAAAACATATTGTTATCTCTGTTTTGTCAAACATAAAGACAGAGATTACGATATGTTTTTACAGATTTTAGTTTCAGAAACCAACGGTAACATACTGCCACTTAGAAAAAAAAATTAGACACCAAAATGTCTTGTACAAATACTTCAACAATAGAAATACACGGTTAGTAAAAATATATAATAAATAGATAGAACTTTAAGTAAATCTCCAAATTAGTTAATTTCGTAGATTTATTGTAAAGTTTTTTTTTTCGCATGATTTCAATCCCCTTGCGTTCATCGACTTTCCGCCAAGTGGGAAAGGTCAACGTTCCATCTAGTACATGGTCGGTTCGCGGATTGCGTTCTCCACTACGTACTTATAGCTACTACATAGTACTATTGATGAGGTCAATATAATTGTTTATCCGTAGTTAGTATCAACTAATATGTTAACTAGACAAGACAGAACTAAATTATATGTTGCAAAATCAATAAGCAATAAGGGTACATACGTAAACCTGTAATATGGTACTAAAACATAACAACAATACGAGTAGACACAGATGAATTCTTTTATCTGACGATTTATGCTGTTTGGATAAAGCCAAAAAGCTACATATATATAAAGAGAAATAATAATATTACCCACTTATCCAACATCATCAAGTCGGCACAGTATGTACTACTCTTCCATACAACTCTATCAGCTGTCATATCTGAATCTATCCCCTTCCTAAGCGTATCCCCTTTCACACAATTCATCCATACTTTATTTGGTCTTCTTCTACCTTTGTAGCCAACCACAATCAATCTTATTACTTTTTTGTTTATGTGATTCCCTTCACATAACATGTCCAAACCACGCTAACCTTTTGTTATTCAATTTCTCGATCACTGGCGCTACTTTCAAACTTCCTTTAATACTTACTTATTAATAACTACATTTTTTGTATACTACTAAGCTATTATAATACTAAAAAGCATATTACAGTAGCACATTGTGAATAAAAATTTACAATGCAAAATGACAGAGAGCCTGCGACCCGAACGAATTCGTGTCACTGTAAAAAGGTAAATATATAGAAGCTTGTACTCTTTTTGACGAGCGTAGTCCTGTAGCGTAGAATAGACAGGCCCCGACCTGTCTGCACCTGACATAACAATACATCCCCCTCACCCCTCTGGCCCATTGGCGACATTGCGGGGAATCTGGCTTCAGTGTTCTCAAAAAATGTCAGTTTGAAATTTTGAAGCATGGATTTAGGCTTATTTTATCTATCTTGTTGATTGCTTGTTATATCGATATGTGAATCGTATGTAAGAATTATCGGTTACGATGTTTCTGTTTACTGTTATATATGCTATTTATTTTTATTTTTAGCCTTTTTGACTTTGATTGACAAAAAGTTATTTACGAGCTAACTTCTGTGAGTTATGTTAGCCTTAATATTAAATTAAATATCAATTTTTTTATATTTATCTCAGCTGTAGATTTTTGTTTTTTAATTTGAACTACTTATGGTTTTGTGTCTTGGGAGCCGGAGGTCTTAATTAATTTTACTCAAGCGCTAGATCGTGGAAATTATGCAGATTGCGTCCTTACCGACATTTTTTCCTAGGACTAACGAGATCAAATAAATGTACGACAGGAAGTACAAAAAGATAACGTCAAAAATTTTTCAATTAGATGGAATATATAGTGTATAAAATTAACGAAAATAATTTATAGCAATTTAGCGCAAACGCACAAAAATAATTACTAGAGTCAGCTGACTAATGTGACTATTACTGCGTTATCATCAACTCTTTGACTATAGACAACTTTGTATCGACTAAAAAACTTTACATTGTGATATGGCACTGAAATTATCACCTACAGGTTCCCGTTCTTTCGTTCTCATCTTCATTGTCTTCTTTTATTCAAATTCTTCCAATCATTACGAATACAACGACTTAGTTGGTTTGCACTTGTTAACTTCTATTAAAATAGCTTTTTAAATGCATAAAAACTTTTTAGTTATACACGATTTGTATTTTCAGCCTGCACCTAGCACGCGGCTGTCGAGTCGTTGCATTTTAAAAGATGGTCGGGACTCGGGAGTTAAGATCGGCACTTGATGTGAGGGGAACGCGCACGCGCGTGTTTCAGGGTCGTGAATATATGAAATCACATCTACTAAATATTGACTTCATAAGAAACTTTGAGTTTTGATAAACAATTAAATTTATTTACTGGGAAAACCATGCAGTCTTATGTAATTACCATTGGTTTATAATAAAGTTATATGTATACAAAGAAAAGAAAAATGTAAGATTATTTTGACTGATTAAAATATATGTCAGATATCATTTTGACCACTGTAACATTTCAAAATTTTTCCCAAGCGAGCGGTATAAATATTAAACGTTTTTTTTTTATTATACATCGGTAAGCTTCTATTGTACCTTGACCTTAATTTTCTTAAGTCAATACACACGGACAATTAATTCCGTAGCTTTCGGTCCCTTTTCGGCCATATCGGCTATCAAGACTCTGTTAACTGTTCGAATTTGCTAATTTACAATCCACTAATGAATATTTAATAGAAGTTTGTCACCCCTGAAAATTCGGCTCCTCTTAACTTCGGCCATGGAGTATGCGGTGAAAGGTTAAACATGCAGATGCGATAAGCAAATAAGAATTATCTATAGAACAGTACGAAGTTAAATATTCGAGTATATTAGTAAATATCTTGATTTAAACATGACAAAAACTGTCTTAAGGAATGTGTTTTTTTTCTCAAATATTGATCTAATTTATGTTTCAATTTCGCGCTAATACTTCATAAAATTTATTACTTAATAACTCTATCTTGTTGTTTATTAATTTTAAGATAATTGGTGTCATACGTAAGATATTTTTAATGTTAAAGAAATGTTAACTAGGATGAAAACAAATAATTTCATTTTGTACCTAATTGGATGTCTTCAATATTTAGTATACGCTCCGAGCGGGGGTTGTGAGAGTAGCGGGGTGTTGCGCGACGTGAGGGGCGCGAGGGGCGGAAGGGCGCGGGCGGGAGCGACGCAGCCTCCCTTCCCGGCAACGATTACTGATTAGTGTGGCGGCGAGTGCGGCGGGTCCGCCCGCTTCGAGTTCACGAAATGCCGCCACCTAATCACCGCGAGATCCACGATGCCGTGAATGGGATCCGATCCCACTTGCCCCTGGTTCGTTTTCCGCGTTATCAATAACTACGGGATATGCGTTCTTTTGTTTTATAATAACGTGTTTGGAACAGCTGATCGAGTGGCCGCGTGTCCTGCACATGTGCTCCGGTTACTCTACTCTACTACGTTAGTGCAATGTATATGTGAATGGATTCGTGCTTTGACAAATATTTGACGTAAGGCCGTGCCGATGAACGTTACTTGTTTTTTTGGATTAAAAAAGTAAGTTATTTATGTATATTTACGTCTTATCTATTATATATCTTGTATTCGATTTTATTGTTATTAATAAACTTTGATTTGTTTTATTTATATAGTACATGTTTTATATAATATAGATATCTTAAAATATGTTTAGAAATTATTTATCTTGTATAATTGCAAATTAAAAAATTGACAACACCCATAGAAATTTTGTATAGATGCCATACATGAAGACGCTCTTCAGATAACTGTAAGATACGTAGATTATATTCCTAATACTGTTTATATGAATTTTAATAATTGCTTTATGAATTCGAATTAAGAAGGTTGTATGTAAGATGCCGCAAATGGTAAATTTTTACAAGGAAATACATACATAGCAATGAATATAAGTGTATTTCGGAAAAATACTTATACTTTTGATTTGATATATTAACCTATTAATTATATTATATAAATATCGAAAATTAAAATTATTAATTTAAAAAAAAAAACAATTTCGGTAATATTTTCAATTTTTCTGGATAATTTTAACTGTTTAAATTGACGGTCTTTAACAATACGTAACAAGTCTTTACTAGAATTTATTTAAAAAATTATATTTGTTTGATTTTTTCTTATTTCTCTATTTGATTGTGTTATAAATGTTGTACTGTTATTGAACGGATTAAATGTCTTGTTATTATTATAAAAAATAAAGGACCTATTTGTACCTATTAATATTTTTAATCACCCTTAAGTTAGGGTAGGTTAGGTTAGGACATATAGTGGGCTGACGATGATGATGATGATGATGAATATTTTTAGTTAATATAATGCTTTGATAAAATGCAGTGACTTCCTTTTTCACAGTTTGCCAACATTTATCACTGATTTGCAGGTTTATCGTGACTATATTCTTTTCATATAAAAATATGGCAGATTGAAACGAAGAACGTCAAATATAGAAGGTAAACACACGTAGACTCGGCGTGTATCCAAAAAATACAGCCTCGTAAAAAGCGGGCGCGTGGATTTTCGCTAAGTATTCCCGTCTGATTTTGCGTTCTATTTCACGGTTATTTGCTCGAATGAATACATAATTTGCTCTTCGATTATTCAGAAAAATATGAGCTTTTTTCTTCTATGTCATGTCTTTTAACCTTAAGGACATGGTGATATAACTTAAAATACTATTATGGCATTCATGCCTAATATATAAAATTTCGTGTCACGATGTATGTTCGCGATAAACTCCGAAACTACTGAACCAATTTTTATCAAATTTTGTTAGCATCTGTAATTTGCTTCAACTTGGGACATAAGGTAGTTTTTAACTCAATTATTGACCTTTTTATCCTACGCGATTAGAGTCGCGTCAGCTACATTATAAAAAATCATACTTAGTACTAAAATTTAATAGTAATCTTATTAACAAACAACCCACAATAAATAAGAAGCAGATCCACAGAAAAATTGCAACCAAATACTACGAATTTTAAACAATGGTAAACCACTAAAAAGTACTTATTTATAAAAAGGAAATAGGATAGAAAAAAGGTTTTACTCAGTCAAATAAAATAAGTTAGTGCGTAGTCGTAAGTCACTGTCTACAGCAGGCGAGTCTTAATGCTACTCGATTATCCTTTTCCACACTCTCTTGACCTCTACGAGATATTTTGATGACCAAACTTCGTCTTTTACTTTACACAGGTTTGTAAAAACCCTGTACCCTGTACGCTCTGTGCTGCTCATGCTTTGCTGGCATTTGCCACAATTTTATATCATGTTTGTCTTCTATGTGTTATATAGTTTTATGTGTGGTAATAAATCATTTTCTTTCTTTATTCTTCTGCGTATTACATGTAGGTATTTTTAGACATTATTAATTAGAATCCTTTGGCGCGAATGTCGCGCTTTCATTACAAAGTCAAGTGACAGAATGATTACTGAGGTGACGTAAACGTCGACATTTTAGTAAGGGTAGTGCTGTGTCAGTACACCGGCACAATGTCGGATTTTCTTGATAACAGTATATAGGGATACAGTTATAATGTTTCAACATGATTGTTTATTTAAAGAAAACGGTAAATTACTATTTTTGATTTGACGAGACCATGGCACATCTCTCTCGTTTCTATTATAATGAACGCATGCATTCTCATCGATATCAGATACTCTTTTTATATCCATTCTTTAATTATTTTCTATTCAATTTGTCGAATTTACAAGTGGTTTCTGAGCTCAATCTTTCATCTTTGAAAAAACAGAGATATCAGTATGTTTTAAAAGAAAGTTTATGGTCCCAGAAACCCACGGTGACTGATTTCGTTTATTATCTTAAACGGTATTTTTGTTCCATTTCAGGATTGTAAGTTTTTTTTCTTTATTAGTATCATCATTGTCAGCCTATATTCGTCTACTGCTGGACATTGACATCTCCCATGGCATGCCACTGAGCACTATCCTCGACCACTCTCATCCAGCTTTTGCAAGCTGCCAGCTTTTTAGTATACAAAGACGAAATTTGTTTACATCTATGTAATTTAAATTGAAAATGAAGTAGTTGTTCCAGTTAATAAGATCTTTGTCCTTTAAGCTCCACTGAACCTTTGTAGTTATAATTCAAAGAACTATCCGAAGGGATTGAAAACGTTTTATCTAAAATCAGGTCAGATTTCTTCATTATTGATTAGTACCTTTTCACTGGAAAAATACTTAAGCGAAAATATTAATTTAATAATTTTTTCCACGACTTTAGAAGGATGTTTTTGGCGCGTATTTTTATTTTTGTGCATTTAGAATGTTAGTTCAATTGTCATCTATTGTAGCTTAAACGATTTACCGTAGGTTTCTAAGACCAAATTCTGTTTGAAACAAACTGTTAGATCTGTATTGTCAAAGATAATAAAATAAATGACGAAGCGTCTTAAATATAGATTTTATTCTTATAAAATTAGTGGTTTTTCGATTTTCACGAGTTAAAATCGATTAGAATTCAATGTTAGGTACAAACAAGGTTTTTGTTGTTTTTTTTTTTAATTATACAATGATTCAAATATACGTGTTATTAAGGGATTTATATGAAAATCGGATTATCTACAGAATAAATTCTATTTTCCTCTTCCCTTTGCCCATTCGGCGTCTTTTCCTTTCCCCTATGTATATCCTTTCATTTTCTGACAATGTATTAGTAACTATTGAGTTTGTGACGGATGTTGCTCAGTAACCATAGTAACCAAGCCGTAGATATATTCGGTTTAAGTATTTCTCTGATAATATTAATATTTCCATATATTTCTAAGTAAAATAAATTTAGTTTTAACTTCACCACTTAAAAAAGAAATCCACAAACATTGAACATTAAAAAAAGGATGTAAACTATGTCATCTATGACTACCATTTAGGTAATTAATATCAAGGAATATCTAGCACTATTTATAAAAAAAATAGTCGTCAGTAGTACGGGTATTCATGATTCAGCAACAATAGGTACTTCAATAAATTAGATCCGCTGTTTGTTAAAATAAAATAGCTGGCGAATAAAGGAGGGGCGGATTTTAAATAGGGAAGCGTCAACGAGTACGCTCGTCAGCCGTCACGTTTCAAGATGGCCGCCACTTTTAGCGGGAAACGTGACAGGAGCTTAGGATTAAGGTGGAAATCGAAAACCGTCTAGATATCTTTTAAAATGACATTCAATAATCCTCACCAGCTATAAATATATATTTTTTTAATATTAGCAGATTTTTTTTAAAATTTACTAATATTTCTTTTACCATTCCAACTAAGCTTTAGGCTTGTGCTAGGATATGGTTTACGACAATAGTCGAATGGCAGGATTCGAACCATTAACTATTAGGCTACTGACGCTGCATAACTTATTATATTTAATAATCTAAAGATACAATCCAAAGTAAAACCAATTTTACTTAATATTTGACGAATATATTCTTTTTAGAAATGTAAAGAAAATACGAATCTTATATAAAAATTCTCGTGTCACAATTTTCGTTCCCGAAACGGCTTGACCGATTCTCATGAAATTTTGTGAGCATATTGAGTAGGTCTGAAAATCGGCCAACATCTATTTTTAATCCCGCGGGGACGGAGTCGCGGGCGACAGCTAGTATGACTATAAATTTACAAGAAATTATCATTTAATAATTATCACCAAAAAAACCGTGGGTTTCTGATTCAAAATCCACATTTAAATTATATTGTTGTTTATCTCTGTTTTGTCTAAGCTGAAAGATATGTGTTATATCGAGATTTTGGCGTTAGAAATCTACATTAAGTAAATGCACCAATGAATAATTTTCGTCATATATTTTTATTTATTATTTTTATTTCCACTGTTTCTCAGTTTATATTAAAATTTAAATCATTTTAAGTTGCAATTCCAGTGTACAGCGAACTACATATGAGCAAAATAAATTCCACGACATATGCATTACCTCTGAATGAAAAATTAAATAAAGAACTCTCTTTTGCTTTGACATGAACCTGGTGTTAACATCTTTAACTATATTATATAATATCATAAAGTTTGTAAGATTAGCAATGATCGAACTTGTCTATCATTTTATAAAGACCTATGCTACCATACTAATACAAAATTAAAAAAAAAAAACAGTATTGAATTACATACCCTAAAGTAAGGAAACTGAATTATAGACTCTGAATAACAAAAACTGAAAAACCAATATTAACTACAGTTCTTTTCGAATATCTTAGCGGTCCAAGGTAATCTCCAGTATACCGCTACATCTAAAATTTTGTTCTGCGCTGCGATTCGCGCGTAATTTAAAGCCACCAAATTATTTGAAAACTACTATACGTAGTAGGCCCAAGATGAACTTAGTATGAACAATTTTTTTACCGCTCTTCAAGTTTTATAAAATAGAAATCGGTTGAAAATAAGTTAGTTGCTAAAGGTGTTGGACATTTAATTTTGGAATCCTGGCGTATCTCTAATACGCGTAAAAATTTTTTTTATTAAAAATACAAAATATTTTACTTTATTTATATTGATTTTAAATCGTAAGAGTGACAACCCTATCGTAAAAAATATTAACAACGTCTCAAGTGGCCATTTCAGATTTTTACAACTCAGGCTAGGTAGGTTTTTAAACTTTTTAATGACGAAAATTTGTTGACAACGCTAATTGTAAGCATATTTGACAAATGGTGCGAAGGATGGATTTTTATGGGTTACTACGTTCAATATTTATAAATGATGGTTTACATTTGGTAAATCTTAGTTTTATTTATTATATTTTATGAAATTGTTTAAAACCTTAATCTATCTATCGTTTGGGATTAATATGAATCCTTTAATAAAATAATAAGATAAAGAAATAACACTTTTTATATTTTTTTATATCATAAGGTGGCAAGCGAGCGAGCGGCCACCTGAAATCCCTGAAATAGCGAAGTGATCGTTGTCCACAGACATACGCAATTGCATATGTGTTGCCTAATTTTAATCGACGGAGGAGAGGATGCACAGAAAGAAAACATGTCCATGCATCCTCTCATCCGGAAAGTCCACTTCCACTTCCCATCCTTAAAAAAAAAAAAACATTACATCAAAAGTAATGGCATTTAACAATAATATTTTCATGAAAACTTTAAATATCTTTTATGTAAATTTCGAATGGTTACATGTTACATTTTTTTTGTAAATGATTAAAATATAAACAACAATGATTAGTGTATTTCTATTTAAAATCAAACAAAACAATAATAAAACAAAAAAATATATATTCCGGTCAACAAATAATGATTTCTAAAAGTGAATCCCTCTTTAGTAATAATATATTAAATTAACAACATAATTAAGTAATGTCTTAAATCTATTAAATAAAATATTAAAAACGTATAATTACCTAAAATATAAAATTGAAAGGTATCCCTTTAGGCAAGGTTCCGAAGATACTGGCAGCGTTCCCTCTTTGAATAGCTAAACTAATACTTCGACCTAGGTAGCTGCCAGCTCTACAGCTCAGCTTAAAGTGAATCATTTTTTTCATTGATGATAGATTATTTTAGATTTGAAACATAAGTATTCGATGATCAAGTTTTCTATCTCAGTCAATACAAACAAACAATTACTCTTTCCAGTTATTTTAAAATTGTAATATTCAACATTTGAAATGCAAGGAAAGGCACGGAGTTAATTAATGTCAGAAAATGCCTCGTGAAATGCGGTGACAGAATTAAGGTATGCGAGTGCACTTGTCACTCACATAGCTTTATAAATTCTGCTACTCAAAGGTCGCTGACATTTCAGCTTTTAATATTCTGAATACGAAAACCGACAGATGTTACTGCAACGGTATTCTTTGTTACTTATTCATTGTGTGACTGACTGGTTAGGTAAAGTGCATTCGCTGCGAAGCGATTCCATAGCGAACTTCAAAATTGTACAGAACTAACGCGGGACAATCACGTGACTTATCGAAAGTTACTGTCAGTTCAAAGCATCTTTTAACTTCGTTATGGAATCGCTTCGAAGCGAATGCACTTTGTCTGACTCCCAAGCTATCCAAAGACATTGTTATCTAAAGAATTAACAGTGGTATAGTCTGCATATAGTATGTACATATAGTGCGATACTTTGACCGTACAGGAGACAGGGGTGAAGTTGAAGTTATTCTGCGTTTCGTCTGTTAAGTGTGGTGCATTTATAACTATTCACCTTATTGCAGATATCTATTGGCAGCGGTCACCTATTTTATAGATGTCAGGTGACCGCTTCCTCGTTTACCTACATTATTAAAACATTTTTTAATTACTATATAGTAATTGTCAAATCTTGGTGGTCCTTAACTTGGGGCGAGTTGTCGAGCAGAACACAGTTTAGGTGTGTTTGAGCGTAATTGGATGAGGGGGAGAGCACCACGCACCGCGCGGATGACCTTGGTCCACCGACATATTTGAAAAGAACTATAACTAGTTCAATATTGTTAAAAATGTTAAAATCTGATACTTTAGTCTGCGCAGTGCAGTATAAAGAAAGGATTTATCTCTATTTGATCAAATATTAACGTCCCCGACATCCGACGGCGGCTGACGTTTTCCTTTGCGTTTCACAGCGCGAACAATGAAAATTTTATGTGACGAAGGTTTTCATCAATGTCAACTAACATTTTTGTATTTCGATTAAAATCTTTTACGTTTGTAAAAGTCGTGGTGAAAATAAAAAAAAAACAGATAATAAGTAGCATCTCTGTCCGGACTATGTTCTACATCTAAGCCAAATTTCAGCTAGATTCATGCAGTCGTTCCGGAGAAACCTTCAATTATATATCCATCCACCCATCTAAACATTCACATTTATATTTATTATATTAAGTAAAAAAAAGACTAGTACGATAGCAAATTGCTAGTCGTGAAAATTTGTACTATTCATAATATGAACACGATTTGTATGAGAAATATTTTATAGTTCTGCCAAACGAAGCTTTGGGTCACCGAATGGGTTAATCTCTCCGCCAGCTGGAACTGACATGCCAAATTACGATATTACCGCTGTTATTGCTAGCCTCAGTGTAAAACGCCGGTGAAACAAGATTTGTTACGTCATTTTTTTAGAATATTCAGGATACTGAACAGTATTCTTAATATCGTTAATATTACGAATAATTTCTACTGCTATTTAATTAGTATTCACTAGTAACTAAAAATCAATTTAGATTCATAATAATAATTTTGACAAAACTGATATATAAACACGGCTAAACACTCACGTATATTCGTCCGGTGGCGGCACCGACTAGTTTCGAGCCTATCGGGGGCCCTTCATCAGGATGAGTGGTACTGGTATTATTTCGCGGACGCGGCCCGTCGCTCACTGTATAATGTCTCACGAAAGTTTGAATAATTTTGACAAATATTAAAAATGAGACTTGTCAAATCTTTAACTTAAAAGCTTATTAAATACGAAACAGTATTTATCTACGTTATTACATACAACGTCGTCATTGTTTTTTTTTAAACTAAACAGCAGTACTCAGAGTTGTTAAATGTAGACTTAGTTTACACTAAGGGACTCGCTTTTTACCACTTCACGAATGTTAGTTAGTGCCTGAGACAGAAAAGCAAAATATGAGGTCAAAAAAAGTCTTTTTAACACTCTTAAAAAGTAACACAGAAATTCAAGTTGACACAGTCGCAGCGCCGCAGCCGCGCTGGCCGCATACAAAATTCATTTGAGACAATATGGATGGTAGAACTGCCTCGCAATACGGGATATGTTAATTTTTAATCGTATTTAAATATATCTTACTCTTAAAGTAAGGATATTGTTAAACAAATGTTATTTTAAATCTATACTTTTACAATCGTATTTAAAAAAAAAAATTAAAAACAAAATACGAATTAAAAACACATTACTACTTTGTAAGATAAAAACGAGTTTTTTTTTTATTAAATGTTTTATAGTTTGTTCATAGTGACATAACAGTGGTAGAGCCCGCTTTAACATCTTCGCATGAATCAGCCCAGCTCGCCCGGTGAAATACTACGACCACACAGAAGACAGGCGTGTAGTGAAAGTAATTCCACGTTTCGTCTGATGAGTGTGCGTTTCGGAGGCATAATTTGGTCCTCTTTCCCTTCCCACCCTTTTTCTTATAAGGAAAGGATGGGAAGTAGAAGTGGACCTTCCGGATAAGAGGATGCATGGAGAGGGAAGATATTTTCTTGCTGTGCATCCTCTCCTCCATCGATTAAAGGTAGGCAACGCATATGCAATTGCGTATGTCTATGGACAACGGTTACTTCGCTATTTCAGCGATTTCAGGTGGCCGCTCGCTCCTTTGTCACCTTATGATATAAAAAAATTAGTTAGTTAGTAACAATCTCACATGTCTTTCTGAATTATCCGATATAATATTTTTAATACAAATATATTCCTATATGTATCGTAATGTAGCAAATTAACTTGACAATATAAGTCACATTTTACGTTTTAATTAATATTTCTATCCCGATGTAAGAACTTGCGTAATTAGTGGCAGCATATGAAACAGTATGTTTGTCAGAGGGACTGGTTTCAGCTGAGATCAAACGGAAGCCCCCGCAGCGTTGTAACCAAATTGAAAGCATACATTGTACTATGAAACCGTTTGGTCGAGTAAAATTCATTAAAAAAAAGTAAAATTGAATATGTATTAAAATTCTGCGTAGGCTTCAATCTGGTTCTTAAATACGGTTTTATTTTTAATGATTTATTTTGTAGTGCAAAATTAAAAAGTAACCTAAACATGCACACAGTAGCTGCCTTTCAATGTAAGTCTCGTCAAAGTCGGTCCGTTTCGGTGTTTATCCGGAACAAACGCGGGTTGCGGATAGACAGACATTTAGAAAAAAATTAAAAGTAGATTTTTCGTCATAGGTAAAGCAACATCATGTATATCAAATATGATTTTTTCGATATTACATACACTATAATTATAATAACTATACAGCGCCATCTCTTGATAGTTAACAATATTTATTACTATAAAATTGCCTTTATAAAAATTACCATTGACCCTTTGAAAGGACAATTTTGAATACCTATGTCTACTTAATAATATACTAAATCCAATTTGAAGTATTAGAGTTATTAGAAAAAAAAAAACATATGTGGCAGTTTTTAGGAGTAAAAGAAAGTAAGCCTCGTTCCTGCGCGCAACATAAATAGGTCGAGATCTGAGGTGAACGTTTGCGTATATTTGTTTCAAGAGAATAATTATGGAAATAAAAGCCTCTCACGCTAAGTGGAGCAAAGAAATAAAAATAGTGTCACCAAAAAGGATAGGTAGTATACTGATGATTTTTACTTTTTATTTTGGCTGGTTGTGACGTAACTATATTTTAAGTGTGTATTTTTACTGGATTTACCGTGGGTGTCTGAGATCACAATCTCCGTTTAAAACATAGTGTAGGGCAGTCTTTCCCGAAGTGGGCGCTAAAGCCCACTTGGGACCTAGAGCGCCCACAAGGGCGCTGTAGGTCCCAAGTTGCGGGTTATAGTAAAAGTTTCGTTTAGAATTCTCCGTTAGTATACATGTATAAGTCACAATAACTAATTAATTTAATTTGAACTTATGGTGGTTTTTAAATATGTGAAAATATGGGGGCGCTAAAAAAATTTATATTCTCGAAGTGGGCAGTGGACAAAATAAGTTTGGGAACCACTAGTGTAGGGTGTTGACTATGTTTTCTACAGAGATTTATGCCTTAGAAACCAACGGCTAATGGTATCTTATACATATTTAAAAGATTATCTTGAAGAGACTGTTACAACAAAAAACCTTAAATTTCGGGGCAAAAATTATGATTTAACCCGATTATATACTTGCCTGAAATACTTGGAAAGTGCACATCTAACTGTGTGCCTCTTGAACAGGTCCGTCAGCATAAATATCTTGGTCTAGTTATAGACGATAGGTTCAGTTGGTCGCAGCATATAAATAAGACGTGTGATAAGCTAAGAGCAATTATGGCAAAATTTTATATAATTAAAGGTAGAATTCCTTTCAATGTTCTGATCACTATGTATAAGGCGTTAGTAGATAGTATAATATCATACGGACTAAGTAGCTACGGACGAACTTATAAAACATACCTAAATCAAATTTATAACATACAATATAAAATTCTAAAACTAATAACACCTGCTAAAATAAAAGAGAATTGTTCCAAAGATCCTCTAAAACTATTTAAACATTGTAAAGTAATTCCAATACATAAAAAAGTAGAATATAATTTATTAGTAGAACAATATTTTCGGACTGAAATTCAAATCCCAATTGATCATAAACTTACAACTAGGAGCGTAACAAATAAAAAATTGTCGACCCCTGATTATATCAACGTCTATGGTAAGCGTACGTCAGAATATATAATTTCAACATTAATAAATAATTTACCTATTGATATAAAAAATAATATAAACAACAAAAACATAAAAAACATACTTAAAAATCATTATCTAAAATCCTAAGTCCAATAAAATTATAACTCGTTTGTGCACCCTGTATATGACGGTATGAGCGAGCTCACTAATTTGCTGTAAACAAAAAAAAAAGTATGTAACTTACCTACCGTTTCATAGCGTAGTACCAAAGTGTCTGGACAAACCCGCAATGGGTTTATAGACACTTTTATTGTAAATTTGTATTTTATTCCTTGTAATATATATAAATAAAAAATAAAATAAATATATGTATAAGTATAAATAAATAAATAAAATAAATAAAAATAAACTTAGTTTAGCCGCTAGAGGGATTCAAACTTTTTGTAAAATGTAAATTGTTGAATCTGATTACAATTATCCCTACGCCGAGAATCTTCCTATAGAATTTTGGGAAGGAATCCATTTTCCCTTAATGTACTTTTTCTCAATTTGTTACGTGTCAAACTTGGTTATTTCTTACGGGGGTTGGCATATTGATTAAGATTTATTGCACTTTATAAGTCTCTGCTTATTGATGGATTCATCTTTTAACCTCAGATGTTTTATTTAGTGTAGAAAAATACACACGTTGTTAGTGGTTCGATTTGAATCTTTACAGAAGTTGCACCTTTGGCGCGGAATTTAAAAAAAAACTTAATTAGTAGCCTATGTGTTCTTCCCGACTATGTTCTACATCTGTGTCAAGTTTCAACGAGATCTATGTAGTTGTTCAGGAGATATCCCATAACAAACATCTGCCCAACCGTATATCAATCAAAAGATTCGAATTTGCAATATTAGTAAGTAATTCTTACTTATCTCAAGTACAATATAAATTAAACTGCGAAAGAAATTTCACAGTATATAAGAAAAGATAAATAAATTATTCGGCCAAATTGATTCTCCCTTTTCTTCAATATCGGACTTCCTTATTACATTTTCACATCAAAGATGCTGCTATCTATACAAACGGTAAAATTGATAACTTTCCTTTGTATTCAATAGTATATTTCTACACCACTTGAATCGTTTTTGTATGATTTCGAAAAAAAATATTTGCGTTTATGATTATATGAATAAAAAAAATACATATATTTTTGCCTTATTTATTGCTTTCTTAAATCATTGGACATATTTTTATGATAGTTTTGAGGTCATAAAGACGTTTGTGCCCTAACCTAAAAAAAACGCTTTTAATGAATCTTTTGGTCCTTTGATGTTATTTTGATGATTAACTGTCGTACTCAGATTTCTAAGGTGATTTTCATTAGTGCGGATTTTAATACAAAGTTTCTGACTATTATTTTTAATGCGAATGTTTAAATGATGGTTGTTTGAATGTATCTCCAGAGTGACTGTATAGATCTCACCGAAATTTGGCATAGATGTAGACGATAGAACACATTGGCTACTTATTAAGTTTTTTTAAACCCGCGCGGATGGAGTTGCGGGCAACAGCTATCTATATATAAAAATCAATTGGTGTTCATTAGTCTCGCTAAAACTCGAGAACGGCTGAACGGATTCATCTTATCTTGATCTTGAAATGTTCATGGAGGTCTAGAGAATGCCTTAAAGATTAGAAAAAATTGTATAATTGTGGGGAACTAATTAAGATTTTTAATACCACGCGAACGGAGTTGCGGACGACAGCTAATCTCACACAGCTGAAAATTAGTGACGTAACGTGCTTGAATGTGGTATTGTAACAAATGCCGTGACGTAGTATAGTATTATTGTACATTTTATGAATGGTAACAGATGTAAGGAAAACAAAAAGTGTTATTGAGAAAGCTAATGAGGCTGTGTTTTACGACGTTCTGGCGGCTGCTGGAATTGGTTAATCACTCCAAATTGTTTGCGGCAGCTGCAATTTACCGTCTGAATTACTAAATTACGTCAGTAATAGGCAATATAAGGTATCGCAGCCGGTACTAATTCACTTTAGCTTGTTAATTTTGTTTGTTAAACAGCTAAGCTACTGAACGCAGCTTTTAAAAAGCTTTTTTGTAAACTTAAGAAGTGCTTCTTAGCTATGTTTAAAAGAACTATGTAAGTATTTGGCAGTAAATTGTTCTTTTGTTTCGTGATAAATAAAAGCCGAAGGTAACACATTCACTTAAATAATAAAAAGGACTTTCATTAACAGTGGTAGAGCCCGCTTTAACATCTTCGCACGAATCGGCCCGGCTCGCCCGGTGAAATACCACGACCACACAGAAGACAGGCGTCAAGTGGAAGCAATACCGCGTTTCGTCTGTAAGTGTGCGTCCCGGAGGCCTAATATAGTCCTCTTTCCCTTCCCACCCTTTTTCTCATAAGGAAAGGATGGGAAGAGGTAGTGGACTTTCCGGATGAGAGGATGCATGGGAAGGGAAAATATTTTCTTTCTGTGCATCCTCTCCTCCGTCGATTATAGGTAGGCAACGCATATGCAATTGCGTATGTCTATGGGCAACGGTCACTTCGCTATTTCAGCGATTTCAGGTGGCCGCTCGCTCGTTTGCCACCTTATGTTAAAAACAAAGATATCTCATAATATACATATGTGCAACCATCTATTCATACAGCGATTCCCATTTATAATATTAGTAAGTAAGAATTTATCTCAAGTACAATTTAAAAGAAACTAAAAAAGGAATTAAAATGTTTGTCAATTGTGTTGTAATAGTGGAAGGATTAATTATTAAAAAAAAATGTTACTTTAAAACCTATAGCGAAGTGTACCTAATACTTATTAAGCTAATGTGTGCCCTGAATCCTAAAAAGAGAACTTTGTGGTAAATGGAAATACGTTTTTTGGAGCGTGTGGCGCGAGTCTTTTGTCTTTACTCTGATACATCCAGATGGGACTCATATTGAAATAATGAAAAGTAAATATACATTTCTACCGCACGAAATAAGCCCTCGGCCACAATTATGTAAGGATGTTCAATACTTATATAATATAAGTGTAGTTAAAGAATAACAAAATCTGTTTTCTTAGAGTTATACATTTTTGAGGATTTTAGGACATCCTATATAACAATACAGATAATCTTTTGGAATAGACTCTAAGATTATACACAATTAGCATGCTTATTCTGTTCCAAATATTTATGGAAACTTGTGGAATATGTCAGTCTTTTGTTGTTGTTGTATTCAAGCATTGATACAAAAAATAATTATTCTAGCAAATTATTAAACTTAAAAATAAAAGACGCAAAATAGCTTTGGTCGTATTTGCTTTGGAAATAAACGCTCGGTTTGTGCGTCCCCGTGATCGAGTTTCATTGGGTCCGATGCGGCGATTATCTCATTATAACCGTCCATAAATTATGCCTCGCACGGAGCACTTCTTGTTTGTTTACATTTGATATACTATTAAATCTAGGTTTAAAATTACGTAGCATTATCTGCTATGTTATATTCGCTCTCTTAGCTTAGGAGAGCGTTCTTATATTCCTTGTTAAAAAATTACAATATTAAGTTACGATATCAGATATATCAAAAAATTGTTAATGTCGAAAACTTATCACGTGTTGGTTTCTAAGACTAAAATCTCTGTATTAAATATATCGTCGTACCTGTCTATTACCTTCGACAAAACAGAGATGACAATATGATTGAAACGAGGATTTCGATCTACCAGTAGAATGCAGTACTAAGGGAATAATTATAAGAATTCTACGAGAACATTTAGTATATTTAAGGTGATAATATTCTTTCTCTATAGCTGATATAACTATAAATATAAGACGAAGTTTTGATGATGAAATTGCACTGAATGTTTGAAGTAAACGCTTTAATCTTAACTAAACCGTTTCACTTCGAATGAAGCGTGAAATGAAACAAAGCACGCTTCCAGAAAATGCAATGTGACAAAATTTATTTTAGTTTCTCCGGATTTAATTTTATAAGCTTGAGTCGCGAGAGTATGAAGAGAATATATAAATTTAAATTATAATATCTCATATATCTTTTGACGCAAATGTAAATTTCTTCTCCTAAAAAAAACAAATACGATATGTGTTTTCCTGTATACAAGTATGGTTTTATATTTACACTTTGATGTCTCTTGTGAACTAATGTAGCCTAAACGATTGAACTGATTTTGATGAGTGGCATTTTTTTATAACATAAGGTGGCAAACGAGCGAGCGGCCACCTGAAATCGCTGAAATAGCGAAGTGACCGTTGCCCATAGACATACGCAATTGCATATGCGTTGCCTACCTTTAATCGACGGAGGAGAGGATTCACAGAAAGAAAATATTTTCCCTCTCCATGCATCATCTCATCCGGAAAGTCCATTTCCACTTCACAACCTTTTCTTATAAGAAAAAGGGTGGGAAGGAAAAGAGGACTAAATTATGCCTCCGGGACGCACACACATCAGACGCAACACGGAATTGCTTTCACTTGACGCCTGTCTTCTGTGTGGTCGTCATGACATGTCATTCGTAAATTCTTTGGCAATGTATATACATATACAATCAGACTTATTGATATTTCAATGCACATATGAGATTTGAAGGTATTTTAACGTTGATATTGGTTTGTAGCGTAAGTCGCAAGCTAGATTTCACCGAAGTAGAAGGCAGGTGAACTTATACCAACTGCAGGCGACATGTACGATCGGAAGTAAATAACTTTAACTGCTTAAGTTTGCAAACTTTAGATGAAAAGCGATGCACTAAAGTTTAATAGTGCGAGATATTTTTAAATTCTATTCGATTAGTATTTAAAATATACAAAGAGATGTATGTAAATAAAACGTTCTCATATTTTGTTGTTATAAAAATTTACAATTATTTTTTCATGCAATCTGTCAAACAGTAGAAGCGCCAATAGCCTAATGGTTATGGGACTGATTTATAGATCACGAGGTCGGGGGTTCGAATGCCGCCATTCGACTATTGTCGTAAACCATGTCCTAGTACAAGCATACAGCTTAGTTGGTATGTTACAGGAAATATTGTAAATTAACAAAAAATGTGTTAATATTAAAAAAAAATAGAATTTTAAGAAGAAAAAAGTTTTTTTTTGTTAGAACAGATTGTCTCGTAGTTTCTAAAGACCTAATTACTAGTAATGCGAACATTGTTAATTAAAAATATTGTTTCAATTCACAACATTTGATAAATTAATAAAGTTTAAGTTGCAGTCAACGTAAACACATTGGGTGTTTTAACCGTTTGTCGCAGAAATGTTCGCACTCGTTCGCAGAACAGAAGCCCTAAAATGGGTTAATCGGCTGGAGGGGATGACGGCAGCTGCACTTAATGTTTTGAATAACGTTAACGATATATTCCCGCGCCACCATCGCAAAATAGCGAGGAATTGAAAGTTATACAATTTTCACAAGCCATTCCGTTCAATATTCTGATACAGAATAACAATTATTTTCAAAAACCAACCCGTGCTTTCAATGAACCATACCTTTATGTTCTATACATTTTTATAAATTCATCATCATCAGCTTACTACACGTCCGAGGGGCTTGGAGCCTACCCTAAATTAGAGTAGGCGTAATTTAAAGTGCGGGTCGGTTGACTTCACACATATCTTTGAATTTATTCGCAGATATTTACAGGTTGCATCACGATATTTTCCTACACCGTAAGAACGTCGGATAAATATACATATGTAAATCGGAAATCGAAAAACACATTGGTACATGGCGGGATTAGAACCCAAGACCTGCATATTGCAAGTCAAATGCTTGACCCCTGAGCCACCGACTTAAAGGAAACATTTTAAAAGGTTTCCAGA